>NW_015161421.1:810726-810842 GCF_001447785.1 Gekko japonicus
CAGGTATTTCCCAACCTGGAGCTGGCTGCCCTACTTGGAATACAAATAAAGTCATGTGTATCACTCTATTTGTCTAAGATACGGTAAAGGTAAAGGTCTCCCTTGCTCGAAAGCCA
>NW_015161421.1:811828-813303 GCF_001447785.1 Gekko japonicus
TTCACATTTCCTCCAGCAGTGTTTGCTTTATGGTTCTCTGGGATTTATTCTGGCTATCAAACTGAAGTGGCCGTAAAAGACAAGGTGACTTTTAATTGATGGTGGCCAGGGAAAGAAAAGAGTAATTGAAATGGGTGCTTTGTTTCTTAAAAAGAGAGACATCAGCTCTTCATGCCACTTGACTCCGTCTCTTGGCACCAAACACAAACATTTGGACAATGACATTGGCTGGAAACCACAAGGAATAAAAGACTAAGTTAAGGTGTTAGCGAAAAAATTATCAAAGGGGATTCAAAAAAAAAAAAGTAACTCCCAACATGTTTCAAGTCCTGCAAACTCTTCACTAAAAGTGTCAACTCAGTGTGTGACTGCAATAAAAAGGCCAATGCTATGCTGGGCATTATTCATAAGGGGACTGAAAACAAATCAGCCAGTATCATCAGGCCCCTGTATAAATCTATGTTGTGGCCTCATTTGGAATATTGTGTACAGTTATGGTCACTGCACCTCAAGAAAGATATTATAGCATTGGAAAAGATGCAGAAGGGGGCAACTAAAATGATTAAAGGGAGGGAACACTTTCCCTATGAAAAAAGATTAAAGAAGTTAGGGCTCTTTAGCTTGGAGAAACAATGACTGAGGGGTGAAATTATGCTTGGGATAGAGAAGGTAGAGAAAAAAGTACTTTTCTCCCTTTCTCACAATACAAGAACTCGTGGGCACTCCATGAAATTGCTGAATAGTCGGGTTAGAACGGATAAAAGGAAGTCCTTCTTCACCCAAAGAGTGATTAACACTTGGAATTCACTGCCACAGGAGGTGGTGGCGGCTTCAAGCACGGGCAGCTTCAAGTGGGAATTAGATAAGCATATGGAGCAGAGGTCCCTCAGTGGCTGTTAGCCACAAGGTATAAATAGGAACTCTCGGTCTGGGGCAAGTGATGCTTGGTGCTTGGGGGGCACAGTGGGAGGGTTTCTGGAGTTCTGGCCCTGCTGGTGGACCTCGGTGTGACACAGAGTGTTGGACTGGATAGGCCACTGGCCTGATACAACACAGCTTTTCTTATGTTCTTATGTTGCTTTATCTGTTCTAAGCCTACTGCTCATTAGTTTCATTGACAGTGGGAGGGTTTCTGGAGTTCTGGCCCTACTGGTGGACCTCGGTGTGACACAGAGTGTTGGACTGGATAGGCCATTGGCCTGATACAACACGGCTTCTCTTATGTTCTTATGTTGTTTTATCTGTTCTAAGCCTACTGCTCATTAGTTTCATTGAGTGCCCATGAGTTCTTGCAGGGCTATTTTTGGGCGGGAATGCACAGGAACAGAGTTTCGGCTGGCTCCCGAGTTGGCCACGCCCAGCAGGAACTCATTAGCATAATATGCCACACCCAACAGCAGAAACTCATTAGGATTGGCCTAATATGCTAATGAGTTTCTGCTGTTGGGTGTGGCCTATTATGCTAATGAATTCCT
>NW_015161421.1:813324-814259 GCF_001447785.1 Gekko japonicus
CCTGCTGAGCTTTTTCTATAAAAAGAGCCCTGCAGTTCTTGTATTGTGGGAGAGACAGAAAAGTTCTTCTTTCTCCACCTTCTCTGTTGCATGGCCCAGATTCGTGTGACATTTAATAAAAAGCAATGAGTAGTTTTGTTCCTGACCAAGAAGCCTAGAAGGGCAGTGCGAGACATAAATACTCTGTATTACAGTGAATGATGAAGGCACAAGTAGTCCTTTGCAGCACTACGGAGAATGCTTGGAAGCCACAAAATGTCCTTAAAAGAGCAGCATTGTGAGTGAGGGATTTGATTCATTTTGTTTATTGGCTCGCCGTTTCCAGTTTTATAACCGCAGCAGGCAAGGCTGCAAACTTTACTGAAAAATATAGTGTGGTAGAAGGGATCGGATCTCTATGAACCCTTCATCATAAATCTTCAGGGTTGCTCTATATATAAACAGATATTGCCGACAAGCGGGAAAGAGGTATTCTCTTGACAAATCCACTGGCAAGCTGCCTGCTTACCAGTCCAGAGGGAAACAAAATTCCCTGGTCAATGTTCTCTTCTCTGGAACTGAACTGATCATAGAATGAAGAATAGGTCATTGTGGTTAAAGTTAGTCGAAAGGTTATCTGACCCAACTGGTTGAGCTGTAGGGTTACCAAGTATCCTGGTCTGGCAGGACCCCTTCTGATCTTCCACATGCATAAAAAAAAAAAAAAAATCATGGCTGCTAGCTTCTGGGAGCCAGTTTGGTGTAGTGGTTAAGTGTGCGGACTCTAATCTGGGAGAACCGGGTTTGATTCCCCACTCCTCCACTTGCACCTGCTGATGTGACCTTGGGTCAGTCACAAGCTCTGGCACAGCTGTCCTTGAAAAAGAGCAGTTTGTGTCAGAGTTCTCTCAGCCCCACCCACCTCACAGGGTGTCTGTTGTGGGGAGGGGAAGGGA
>NW_015161421.1:814348-816920 GCF_001447785.1 Gekko japonicus
CGGACAGCGCTGGCTCTTCGGCTTTGAAACGGAGATGAGCACCGCAACCCTAGAGTCGGACTCGACTGGCTTTCGAGCAAGGGAAACCTTTACTAGCTTCTGGGAGCCAGTTTGGTGTAGTGGTTAAGTGTGCGGACTCTAATCTGGGAGAACCGGGTTTGATTCCCCACTCCTCCACTTGCACCTGCTGATGTGACCTTGGGTCGGTCACAAGCTCTGGCACAGCTGTCCTTGGAAAAGAGCAGTTTGGCAAAGAAGGGGGAAGGCTTATATAAATCATAAATGATTTTAGTCCCCGGGCTAGAAAAACCTATCCAAACACTTTTTGTTTGTTTGAGCAAACTGGTGCTTAATATGGTAAGTCTGCATTGATGCAATTGTAGCATATCAGAAACAGCTTTGCTAACCATTAGACGTATATCCAGAACTGTAGTCCAGAACTGTAGCCCTAATGCCTGCATTAGGAAGGTGGAGCCCCTTTTAAAGGTACTCCTTCTAACCTTCCAATTGGTTGGACTCCATCCTCAACTGCCAATGATATCTCATATCTCATTTGAACAGAGGGGTTGACACAATGGTATCCATGAATGTAAGAGCCATGAAATGTCATATACATTTTCTTATTCTCTGAAAAAAGCTGACCTGCATTGTATACAATAGAGATTCTTTGTTCCTATGTCTGTCTGCATGTTTATTATTTATTTACTTTTATTATATTAGGCTTATAGCCCACCCTACCCCTGCACAGAAGGACACCGGGCAGGTAACAACGAGAGCCAACAATACATTAAAACAGAAATAATGTAATCATTGGGAAATAAGATTCAATTCATAACAGCAAATTTAAAATTAAACAATCAGATGGCGATCAAAGATTTGATACAGCTAGTGTGTCTTCTCTCAGACAGATTGTGTTTCATGTGTGACCATGGGTGTCAGAATGGTAATTAGCAGATGGACTACCAGAGCAAGGGGAGGCCAATGCAGATGGAATTCTGCTGCCTGGTGGCCTATTTAATATACTGTAAGGAAGAAATCTGGTGCTGTCAGACAGCCCCACTCCCCAGACTGTAAACAACTTGAATTTTTTTCCCCACCAGAAGACTGCACCTAAAGGGGCTCAATTTATTGCTCTTCCTCCCACAGAGACCCCAACATTGCTTAGCCTAGTCATCCTTGACTAACCTTGTTTGGTGTAGTGGTTAAGTGTGCGGACTCTAATCTGGGAGAACCGGGTTTGATTCCCCACTCCTCCACTTGCACCTGCTGATGTGACCTTGGGTCAGTCACAAGCTCTGGCACAGCTGTCCTTGAAAAAGAGCAGTTTGTGTCAGAGCTCTCTCAGCCCCACCCACCTCACAGGGTGTCTGTTGTGGGGAGGGGGAGGGAAAGGAGTTTGTAAGCCACTCTGAGACACCTTTGGGTAGAAGGGTGGGGTATAAATCCAATCTCTTCTTCTCTTCTTCTTCTGTGCAAGTATATCACTTCGGGGTACAAGCCAGAAGGTACAATGGGTAGCTCTAGGAATCACTAGAAACAGTGATTCGTAGAGCTACCCACTGGCCCTTCTGGGCTGTAACCAGATGTGATGTACCAGTGCCGAGGTCAGCAGTGATTTTTCTTCTTTCTTCTTTCTTTTTTTTGGTTAAATGAAGATGAAGAGACAAATGGTGCAGAAGGAAAAGAATCTTTAACAATGGCACAACCCCTACGTGTTTTCCGTGCAGCTTCGTCAGGGGGAATCTTCCAGATTCTTTTTTAGTTCTGTTCCCGTGTATACACTTTTAGTTCCATTTCCATATATACGCTTTGGCAGACTCCCCCTGACGAAGCTGCATGCAAAACATGCAGGGGTTGTACCATTATTAAAGATTCCTTTTCTTCTGCACCTTTTGTCTCTTCGTCTTCATTTTGCCTTGGTGTGGACCCCTTCCTTCTTCATTTTTTTTTTGGGTAGCCATAGAGTTTCCAACAAATCCTATAGGAAGAAGTGACATAGTGATGCTGTAGCACCACAAGTGTCACACCCCCAATGTCCCCCCCAGCCCTCCCACTGGTTGCCAGGCTCATTCTTCCCATTCAGGCCTGGGTCCACCCTACCTGAGGGACCGCCTTTCCCCGCATGTTCCCCCAAGAGCACTACGGTCAGGGGCCCAAAATTTACTAGCTATCCCGGGCCCCAGGGATGTCAAACTGGCCGCCACTAGGGCCAGGGCTTTTTCGGTGGCGGCTCCTACCTGGTGGAATGAGCTCCCGGGGGAGATCCGGGCCCTGCGGGATCTTATGCAGTTCCGCAGGGCCTGCAAGACGGAGCTCTTCCCCCAGGCTTTTGAGTAGGAGCCGCCGCCCCCACTACATCACCATCGCTGTGGGTGGGAAGAGGCCCTGAGAAAAACACCTGAACCTGAACATGAATGGAGCCTTAAACCGTCTACCAGGAACTTCGGGCATACGTTCCGTCATCTTTGGACTCTGAAGACACTAAGCACTCTGTATAAATTAGGATTTTTTAAATATGTAGTGTATGTTTTTAAATTATATGTATATTGTGTTTTATCATGGCAAGGCTTTG
>NW_015161421.1:816942-822342 GCF_001447785.1 Gekko japonicus
ATAAATAAATAAATAAATAAATAAATAAATAAATACATACATAAATAAATTCTGAAAACCCTGTTGTGTTGAGACCGAATAATCAGCCCAGGATATATCTGCCAGATTATAAAGTCACCAGTGTTCCCTTTAAGATGAGTTGGTGTGAGCTAGCTCACAGTTTTTTAGCCTCTGTCTCACACATTTTTGTCTTAGCTCAGGAAGGATGGCTCCAGAGCAAACTAATTTATGCCGCAGCCAAATCACTGGCTCACAACTTTAATTCCAGTAGCTCACAAAGGAGAATTTTTACTCACAAAACTCCCCAGCTTAGCGGGAGCATTGAAGGTCACACCATCCAACTCTTCTTATTTACCCAGATAGCTCCTGTTTTCTAGTTCCTGACCCGCTTAAGTTTCTTTCTCAGTTTTTTTGTCTTTGGGGAACTTTTCTAATAAATAATTGTGTGCATTTCCTTTCCAGAGGGTCAGTAAATTGACCATAAAAGGGAAACTTTTAGGATCCAGTTTATGAGCAAACTCTGCTTCAGAAGCCAGTGCCCAGCAGGCTATTGCAGAGTACATGAATACCTACCGCTAGGGCTGTCAGCGTTTCAGCCATCCCTTGTGCAGTAAACAAGTCACATTTATTTCCATGCTATAATCATGCCCCAGTTAAAGGGCTGATTCTAAAGTCGGCAGCACTGGCTAGAGCAGGCAGAAATGCGCTTTTCAAGTTGCCAGGTTGCCATTTGCTGGTGGAAGACCATCAACCCTAGGGAAGGGGACAAACTGGGAAAATTTGGTTTGGTTCGGTATGTGGTTCGTGGCATGCCCGGTTCTCGAATCATGAACAGTCAACGAACTTTTAGCTGCCAAACAAACGGGTTTGTGATGTCGTAGAATGCCCTCCCCCCAGCATGCTGGAGACACCTAACTCGCAGGGGATCTCTGGTTAACTCTCCCCTACCAGGCTTCCAGGTTTTGTGGGGGATTAGATTTACAGAGTCCAAGTTATAGCCTCCGAAGTTACAGCATGGTATAGCCCTAGCCTCCAGGAAAGTGCTTTCTAGGGAAAGCTAACAAGCAGTCATTTGGATAGGTGCATAGAATGGATCCTGTGAAAACTAGGGACATCAAAGTTGCAGGGGGTCTCCCCTGGATGCTCCTCTACTTGCCCTCCAAGTTCCACCCCCGTATTACTTTGTAGTTTGGTAAAATTTTAGATTGAACAGAGACAGTCTGTTCCATTCATGAACTGGCACGACCCACCACGAACAGCTTGAAAGTTCATGGAAAGTCTGTCACTGACTTTAGTTCATGAGCTGGTTCGTGCCCATCCCTAATCACCCCACACCAGCAATTTCTGCCACTGCTCAGCTGGACAGCAAGAGGAAACTGGGTGTGTGTGTGTTCACTGTAACTTGTGAACAGGGCTAGAGTTACCGTGCGTTAAGGCAATGGGCTGTATCTTGGTGGTATTGCATCTGCTTTGTGGGCAGAAGGTGCCAGGCCCAATACCCAAAATCTCCAGTGTATAAAACTGGAATCAATGCAGACAAACCACCTCTCCTTTGCAACCTCTTACTCTTTCACCTATAGGCCTCCTGGCTTGGATTTTAATATTTGTTGGAGCAAAATGTCTCAGGAAGCAGTACTCTTTGGGATTTCCTCAGATCCAATTAAAAAAAAATCAGTTCAAAGCAATGGCCCATATGCCAGCAATAAGGATCTTTTGAGTAGATGCTGAAGAGTTACTTCAAGTCTTGAAGGGGGTAACAGAATATATAGAAATCCAAAATCCAATTGTATCAGAAATCAGGTGTATTGTGTAGGGGGGTTCAAATGGGAGGGAAGGTGGCATGGTATGGCCCTATCTCGGCAGATCTCGGAAGCTAAGCAGGGTTGGTATGTGGATGGGAGACCACCATGGAAAACTTGGTAGAGGAATGCAATGACAAACCACCTTTGTTTCTTACTTGCCTTGAAAGGCCATTGTTGAAGTTGCCACAGGCTGCCTGCAACTTATGGTGTATGCCTTGATGGTGTATGTAATTACACACACAGGCGGATGACAGCGTACATAGCATAGTAATGTGCTGTCGGAATGCACCACCAGCTCAATCTGGAAGTACATCAACACATCTAAGTGTAACTCCCCCCCCCCACAACAAAGCCTCAGAATCTCTGCTGCCTGGGACCCAGATCATATTTCAGCAACAGAAAAAGAATCCACAGCACTCTGGACAAATATGGAATACTTAATCTCCACTTCAGTGCCGTTAATTTTTAAGATGGTGATAAAAATGATTATCCTCCTTTCCGTATCTATCCTTTTAAAGCCCAACGATAGCTCCAGGTTTAGTTTGACGATGATTCATTGCGGGGGGGGGGGATTCCGATGATAAAATAAAACATCTTATCATTCTTAAACGAACCCTATTTGAAATGTCATGTCAAAATGGTCTTTATATTTGAAGTTCCTAATCACCTACCTAGACAGAGTTAAAAACAAGCATGTAATTATCAGGGAGTCATCAATAATTAAGGAATAAGACACGGCGCAGAGATTCGTCTTTATAGCACTCCGACTTTCCAGAGATTCATTATTCATAATCATTATGCTGTGATTATTAGTCTTGTGTATTTTACATCGCATCCCTTGTAAATAATGAGATTGATTTTTTTAAACAGATGCAGAGAGGATTTGAACAGCACTGAGTAAATATGCCTTCAGTTTAATGTAATTTCCCCCCATTTAGAATCTTACTGCAGGGGGGGAAATGATTTTCTAGCAGGCACTCACAGACAGAATGGGGAGGGGAAAGGATTTGAAAACAAGCTCATTTAAAAGAGTAATTTGTTGCGCAAGGGGCAGAGGGGGAGGGGGAGCTTGTTCGAATGTTATCAGGATCTGACCTGGACCAGTCGTGGCATGGATGGAAAACGCCTCAGGAGATTAATGAGATCCAAGATGCTACTGCACTTGAATCTAACTGTTCTACTTAGCGTTGCCAACCTCCAGGTGGCATCTGGAGATCGCCTACTGTTGCAGTTGATCTGCAGTTGATCTCCTTCCTAAGAACATAAGAAGAGCCCTGCTGGATCAGACCAGTGGTCCATCTAGTCCAGCATCCTGTCTCACACAGTGTCCAACCAGTTCCTCCGAAAGGCTAACAACAGGGCATAGAGGTAAATGCCTTCATAAGAACATCAGAAGAACCCTGCTGGACCAGATCAGTGGTCCATCTAGTCCAGCATCCTGTCTCACACAGTGTCCAACCAGTTCCTCTCGAGGGCCAACAACAGGGCACAGAGGTCAACGCCTTCATAAGAACATCAGAAGAGCCCTGCTGGACCAGACCAGTGGTCCATCTAGTCCAGCATCCTGCCTCACACAGTGACCAAACAGTTCCTGTGGACATCCAACAGCAGGGCAGAGAGACTGAGGTCTTCCCCTGAAGTTGCCTCCTGGAACTGGGATTCAGAAGCTGGCTGTCTCTAAATATGGAGGTTCCCTTTAGTACCCTTAGCTAGTAGCCACTGATAGATCTCTCCTCCATGAATCTGTGTAATCCCCTGTGTAATCCCCTTTTAAAGCTGGCTCAGCCTGTGGCCCTGTTACTACATGCTTGTGCATCCATCCAGTTGATTTTCTAACCTCTTTGAGGTGGTTTACACCATTCGGACCCACGGTGGAAGTCCCTTATCTGGCTGTCACTATATGATTGAAGTATACAGAAGGAAAGGCAAACGGGGCTGGATTCGGCTGAAGGGTCTGAAAGAGGACAGCTGGCATCATCCACAATACAAGGCTATGACAGAAAGTGATTTGTGATACTCAAGAGCTTATAAACCATCTCTCTTACCCATGAACACCGAATGTCAAGCTGTACCATCTCACATATACTGTCAGAATCAGAGAATCAACATGAAAATGTTCCGGCTCTACCCCCTTCTTCCCAAAGCCTTTAGCCTTAAGGTATAAAATAATAATAAAATAATGTGTAAATTCATCTTTAAAGGAATGATTTAGAATGTGTAAGACAGATATGTAAATTACCAGCCCAGAAAACTGTTTATGTTTTTATACCAGATTTCCCTTTTTTAAGGTATTTTTGTGCAGGCATATGAGCTCACAGCCACACTGTATCAGGGATTTCGGAGTGTTAAAACAAGACTACATAAATAGTTCTTCCTGCATGATTTATGAAGACAGCACTTCCTGGATAAATTCAGAGTTAGAAAATAATACAGATTTTACTACAGCAACCTCTCCCTCATCAATTTCTGCAAGATTTCACCAAACTTGTCTTTTAAGGACCAGCCTCCCTAGGTTCCACCCTCAGAACCTCCAGGTATTTCCAGGATGTAAAAGTTTTAGGGAGATAAATTCTTTTTGGAGTATCAATAGAAGCAGATAGGGTTGCCAGCCCCCTGCCTCTGATCAGCTGGCTGATAGGGGAACATATCAGGAGAGGGTGGGAGGCCCAGGCTGCATTGCCGGTGACATGGTGACATCACTCCTGGCACGCACTGGAAGCAAAGTCATTGACAATGTTGCGGTGATGTTCTACTATTTGGGTAAAAGCTCTATGGTAGAAGCCATTTTTACCATAGAGTTTTTGCCCAAATACCAGAGTGTCACGGCAATGTCACAGTGTGATGACATCGCCACATTACTGGCACCTTAGCCTGGGCCTCCCTCCTACTCCTGATAAGCCCCCCATCCCCCGCTAATTGCCAGGAGGTACCACATGACCAAAGTAGTTTGATGTGAAATTGCAGGTGACTCATATATCTAACTTGCAACAAATGTGGTTCATTTCTTCTAGGACCTGTTTGCTCTCCCGCCACCCCGGATAGTTGTCCTGAAATGACACTGTACCTGGTTACAAATGTCACATTTCTGAAAGTTTATCTTGTTTGGAGAACACTTTCGGGAAAAAATGAAGACCAGGTTTGAACTAAATGGGAACTGCCGGTTTCATTTCCAGCCGGTGCTTTCATCATGCCTGCTGTGGCTTCTGAGCTGCTACTGATGATCACAATGGCTCTGAGCTTGCCAAGTTCAAGATAATAATTGCATTCAGTTACACATTTCTTTCATCATCAGGTGTATGAAAATCCCTTCATGTGTATTCCATTTGGCCCCAAATAAATGAGCTACCTTTCTTTCCCCCCCCAAAGAAATTTTGTGAATCCAACCATAAATGTAATCAAGCTGAGAGGCCTGCAGAAATCCATCGCTCTGGTCTTGTCTATTCAGAGTGATTTGAAGACCAGAGTTATTCTGTGTAGGAGCAATTCAGTACAGGGGAGCTGATCTGCATGTAAATAAGCCGCCACTTCAGCTCGGAACATTGTCTCTCTCCCCTCCCCTCCTTCTTCACACAGGCATCCTTTTGCTGTTGGTTCAGCA
>NW_015161421.1:822497-823465 GCF_001447785.1 Gekko japonicus
CTGTTGCTTCAGAAGAAATAGTACATCGTCATCTGTCTGACTTAGGAAGAGGAAAGGGGGGGAAAGGGGAGAGATTGATTTTCCTACTGTGTAGTACAACCCACAGTTCCAAAATGCTAACGATATCATGATCGGTGTGGGCTTTGGTAGATGCAAGAAAAACACCACTGGAGGCTGTGGCTGGCTGGTTCCGGCGGAACTGGTTGAAACTTAATCCAGTGAAGACGGAGGTCCTGTACCTGAGCTGGGGGGGGAGTAGTTGAATTGGTCTGGGTCCAGCTTACCTAAGGGACCGCCTTTCCTCATATGTTCCCCCGCGAGCACTTCGGTCTGGGACCCAACACCTCCTGGCAATGCCAGGTCCCAAAGAGGCCAGGCTGGCCGCTACCAGGTCCAGGGCTTTCTCTGTAGCGGCTCCTACCTGGTGGAATGAGCTCCCGGAGGAGATCCGGGCCCTGCGGGACCTTATGCAGTTCCGCAGGGCCTGTAAGACGGAGCTCTTCCGCCAGGCGTATGAGTAGGAGCCGCCACTAACATCACCACTATTTCATCATTACCTGGCCCTGGATGAGGTGAACATCAGTCCCTGGAGCAGATGAGGCTGAACAGTTATAAAAAAATGCCACCTGATATTATGTTGAACATCTAGAGCACTCTAGTCAAATAATTGTTAAGAATGTTTTTCTATTGTGGGATTTATAAATGTTTTTAAAATTTGTTTTATATTGGCGTTCGCCACTTGTAAGCCGCCCTGAGCCCGCACTGCAGGGAGGGCGGGGTATAAATCGAATTAAATAAATAAATAAATAAATAAATAAAATTGGGAATCAGGCTGCCCACCCTGGATGGTGCATCACTCGTGCCAGCCCAGAAGATATGGAGCCTGGGGGTAGTCGTGGATGCCTCACTGTCTATGGAGGCCCAGGTCACCCCAGTTGCCAGGTCTGCCTTTTATCACCTTTGGCCGA
>NW_015161421.1:823936-824044 GCF_001447785.1 Gekko japonicus
AGGGAGCACTCACTGGAGAAGACCCTGATGCTGGGAAAGATTGAAGGTCAGAGAAGACGGGACGGCACAGGATGAGATGGTTAGACAGTGTTATCGGCAGGGGTATTT
>NW_015161421.1:824303-831323 GCF_001447785.1 Gekko japonicus
CCGTGGTTTTTGACAACAAACAAGGTAAACAGAATAACAAGCAAAAGGTGGGTGTGGCTGGATAACCACACTTCTAGTAACATGGGGGTGAGGCCTAATGTGGTAATGAGCTGTGCTGTCAGGGGTGTGGCCCAATATGCTAATGAGTTCCTGTTGTTGGGTGTGGCCTATTATGCTAATGGGTTCCTGCTGGCCTTTTTCTACAAAAAGCCCTGGTTATTGATGCAACGAACGTGAAGTTGAGCAAACTCTGGAGGACAGTGGAAGTCAGGGGGGCCTGGCATGATGTGGTCCATGGAGTTGCGAAGAGTCGGACTCGACTGTGCGACTGAACAACAACAATTCATGCATTTAGATACAAATCTGGATATACATGAGATCTGCATTGTAATGAGTACCTCCACACTATTTCCAAAACATCATGCACAGCTCCCCCCCCAAAAAATGCACAGCTTCCCTGAAAAAAAATCTAGAATGCATCAATGACAAAGATAATGCATGGAGTTCCACTTACTGACATGAAAACTGGGGTCAGTTGTCCCAGACAGAAATCTCACGAAGGAAGAATTCACTATCTATCTATCTATCCATCCATCTATCCATCTATCCATCTATCCATCTATCCATCTATCCATCTATCCATCTATCCATCTATCCATCTATCCATCTATCCATCTATCCATCTATCCATCTATCCATCTATCCATCTATCCATCTATCCATCTATCCATCTATCCATCTATCCATCTATCCATCTATCCATCTATCCATCTATCCATCTATCCATCTATCCATCTATCCATCTATCCATCTATCCATCTATCCATCTATCCATCTATCCATCTATCCATCTATCCATCTATCCATCTATGTATCCATCTATGCCATCCATCTATCCATCTATCCATCTATGTATCCATCTATGTATCCATCCATCATCTATCTATCTATCTATCTATCTATCTATCTATCTATCTATCATCTGTCTGTCTGTCTGTCTGTCCGTCCGTCCGTCCGTCCGTCTGTCTGTCTGTCTGTCTGTCTGTCTGTCTGTCTGTCTATCTATCTATCTATCTATCTATCTATCTATCTATCTATCTATCTGGTATAAATGTGTGTGTGTCTGTGCATGTATGTATATATTTCACTCCTTCCCTGTTTTAACTGTTTTTTAAAACCTAGTTGAATTCTAAGTACATGTGGAGCCTCATCATATTGGATTTCAATGATTTAGTTTTAATGTATTGTTTCATTTTTGATCCTATGGGGTGGCTGGAATCCACACGGCGGGGAGTAGGGGCTCTTAGACACACATGAAGCTTCGAACTGATTCCACAAATCAGTCATTAGGGAGCAAAACCCAGCAAGACAAATCAAGCTATCGCCGTCCCCTTTCCTTTCCCCTTTGAAAAACAAAACAAACACACAGACGTAACTCAGGGATCTTTTCTTGTTTATGAAACGGCGAGTCTGAATGGCACATAAATAACAGCAGCTTATGGAAAAGATATTTGGGGAGACAGGACAAAGATGTGGCGTTCCTTATTTCACCTTTTGGAAGGACACGATAAAAAAAAAAGCTATGACATGAAGGTCTAGACAAAACTTTAAGATTTGTTTTCTGGGTTTTTTTTTGTTTTTTTCTTATTTTAAGGAAGCTTTCTTTGTATTAGAAAGACTGCCAGAGAGAGGCAGTTCAGCTGAATACCAACATCTTACTGCAGCTGCTAGGGCCAATTCACATGTTATGATATACGAGGGTCATGCCTGGGTTCCCTTCTCTGTCTTTCAGTCAGACATGAATTGCAGGTTCTCCTCAGTTCCCCAGAACATAGTTTGAACCCAACCATAAAAGGGTTGGAACACTTTCCCTATGAGGAAAGGTTAAGGCGCTTAGGGCTCTTTAGCTTGGAGAAAGGACGACTGAGGGGAGACATGATTGAGGTTTACAAGATTATGCATGGGATAGAGCAGGTTGAGAAAGAGGTACTTTTCTCCCTTTCTCACAATACAAGAACTCGTGGGCACTCCATGAAATTGCTGAGCGGTCGGGTTAGAATGGATAAAAGGAAGTACTTCTTCACCCAAAGAGTGATTAACACATGGAATTCACTGCCACAGGAGGTGGTGCCGGCTACAAGCATGGATGGCTTCAAAAGGGAATTAAATAAGCATAAGGAGCAGAGGTCCATCAGTGGCTATTAGACACAAGGTATAGATAGTTCAAATACTTTGGCCACCAAATGAGAAGGGCCACCAAATGAGAAGGGAGCACTCACTGGAGAAGACCCTGATGCTGGGAAAGATTGAAGGTCAAAGAAGACAGGGACGGCAAAGGATGAGATGGTTAGACAGTGTCATAGATGCAACGAACATGAAATTGAGCAAACTTCAGAGGACGGCGGAAGACAGGAAAGCCTGGCGTGATCTGGTCCATGGGGTCGTGAAGAGTCGGATTCAACTGTGCGACTGAACAACAACAAATAGATAGGGGCTCTGGGGCAAGTGATGCTCTGTCTTCTTGGTGTTTGGGGGGGTCAACAGTGGGAGGGCTTCTAATATCCTGGCCCCACTGGTGGACCTCCTGATGGCACCTGGTATTTCTGGCCACTGTGTGACACAGAGTGTTGGACTGGATGGGCCTTTGCCCTGATCCAACACTGGCATCTGTTATGTTCTTATGTTTTTGTTTTGTTTTGTTTGTTTTGTTTTTTGCTCTAGTTTAACCAAGTGAGACTGAACACAATTTGGCAGGGGTATATAAATTTAATTGGTTATTTAGATAAAGGAATACAAGCTCTCGTTTGTGTGTCAAATGCTATCAAGTCGCTTCCTATGAATCAATGACATCGAAAAAATCCTATCCTTAATAGCCTTGATCGGGTCTTGCAAACTGAGGGCCTTTGTGGCTTCCTTGATGGAGTCCATCCATCTCATGTTGGGTCTTCCTCTTTTCCTGCTTCCTCCAACTTCCCCTGGCATTATTGTCTTCTCATAATATGACCAAAGTGTGATAGCCTCAGTTTAGTCATTTTAGCTTCTAGGGACAATTAGAACTGTGTAAAGTTACTGTTTTTTACTGGTTTTGATCCTGCTTCAGATACTAATTTCGCATTTTCTAGTCTGCGTCACGGTTAGTTACATGCTGGTTAAGTGCTTCGCCCTTCCAGCCTTCTTTTTATCCAAGCTTTATTGTGACAAACTGAGAGTCATGTATACAACAGACTTGGGTCTATTTAATCCCTGGGCTTGGGTTTGGGGGTTTTCACCTGTAGGAGATGCTCTCATATGACAGGCTGAAACAAGGACAGATTTGGGCAACGACAATTTACAATAACAAAAAAGGGAAGTCAGCTGTAATCCTGGCTCAGGTTACAAGTATGCCCTTTCCAACAGGATTATTACAAGCATGTCTCAATGTTCATCTGTGAACCAATGGTTGATCTAACACAGACTGCAATGTACCTAGTTAAATGTAGCCTAGATGCCACACACTATGTGCTTGGCATACATTTAACAGGCATTCTCGGGGCCATGTACAATTTCTCTGCAGGCAGTACAAGCCTGTAAATCTAGGACTGCCAGCTCCGGGTTGGGAAATAATTTGAGATTTTGGGGGTGGAGCCTAAGAAGGTGGGGTTTGCGGAGGGGAAGGACTTCAAAGGGGCATCATGCCACAGAGTCCACCTTCAAAGCAGCCATTTTCTCCAGGTGAACTGATCTCTGTCACCTGGAGATCAGGTGTAATAGTAGGAGATATCCAGCTACCGCCTGGAGGTTGGCAACCTAATGTAAAGCCCCCCAAACAAAAACAAAAAACACACACAATCAAATACCTAGAATCTCTTAAGTAATGGAAGAAAATATTTCATTTTTGAAATAACTTTAAAAAGCTAAAATGGTTTAAGTAAGCAAAACTCAGAATGTATACCATAATAATAATAATAAATAACTTAAAATGAGTTTTAATTATCCATGAATCACAATAAAATAATAACCGGTAGAGTACACACACCATAAAAATTGCTTTACTGTATATAAATCCCTTTACCAATATGGCCGATAAACTAATTCATAGAGAGCAATCACCAAGTGACACTTACAGAATGGGTCAAATAATATGATACAACAACAAAACACCAAATGCGTTCCGGCTAACTGCCTTCTTCAGTGGCGCAATAAATATTGCCAGGCTACAAAGCTTCTGTTGAATAAAGCAGTCACCAGCTAACCGCTACATACAAATGTATTCAAATATCCTACTCATATATCAGAAGGTCTCCTCACATTTAGTCAGGGCTTTTTTTGTAGAAAAAGCCCAGCAGGAACTCATTAGCATAATAGGCCACACCCAACAGCAGAAACACATTAGCATATTAGGCCGCACCCCCACATTACCAGAAGTGTGGTCATCCAGCCACACCCACCTTTTGCTTGTTATTCTGTTTACCTTGTTTGTTGTCAAAACCCAGGGCTTTTTTTGTAGCAGGAACCCTTTGCATGTTAGGACACACACCCCTAATGTAGCCAATCCTAATGAGTTTCTGCTGTTGGGTGTGGCCTATTATGCTAATGAGTCCCTGCTGGGCGTGGCCAACTTGGGAGCTAGCCGGAATGCCGTTCCTGTGCGTTCTTGCCCAAAGATAGCCCTGCATTTAGTACATATCATAGACTTGTAATCGAGTTGGAAGTGAAGAGAATTCTTGCACTCTACATCCATAACAAGGCTACTTGGAAGTCCTATCACTATATATGAGATGCAGGCATATAACTGGACCGAAAATTGGGTAGGATAATATCTGTATGAACACCCAACAGCATCAGGTTTGGGAAGATGAGGGTTGCCAACCTCTACGTGGTAAATGGGGATCTCCTGGGATTACAACAGGCCTCCAGGTGATAGAGATCAGTTCCCCTGGAGAAAATGGCTACTTTGGAAGGTGGATTCTATGGCATTATACACCACTGAAGTCCCTCCCTTCCCCAAACGCCGCCCTCTTGAGGATCCACCCCCCAAATTCCCAGGTGTTTCCTAACCAGGAACTAGAAGTCCTAGGGAAAACCCTCATTTCCCATGAGATCTTGGAGAGCTGCTCCCAGTAAGAGCCGGCAGCACTGAACCAGAGTGATTCAGTATATATGGCAGCTTCATATGCGAGCAGTTGCTCTTTGCACCATCTGTCAGGGCTTTGATGCAAGATGTTTTTTTAATGGTGGGGACCCTCACAACCCTACACATTTCAGTTCAGCTAAACAAACAGATAAAGCAGTCTCTAAATGCAGCGCTGCAGATTCAAGCCGGTGCCATTTTCTGCTTTACGGACTGTGCTTTCTTTCTGTCTTGGGTCATCGGGGTAGTCTAAAAAATGGCAGGCAGACAAACTGCCTAAGGCAAGAACTTGAGAGTATACCAAGGAGTACGTTCAAATAGTGGTCACACTAGAATAATTCTCCCAGTCTGGTGTGATGGTGGAGAGCAGGAAGTGTTAGAATACCAATTGTCGGAGACTGATAAGGGAAAAAATAATAATGTATCAACTGCAAAAAAATGCATTACATTTGACCAGGCAGCAGAAATTCATGTTAGATTGAGCGGTGGGGGTGTGGAGGAAGACCTGCTGTAGCATTGGAACAAATATATATATTGGAACAAATGCTGTAGCATTGGAACAAATATATATATAAATAAAAATGATTTCTTTCGTTACCAGGAAGAAAACTGATTTAAACAGAGAAGCAATTTCTGTTATTGTTCCAGAAAGGTGCATTAACTCCCTTTCTGTTGTGAAAATACCGTGCACGTGAGACAAAAGGTGAGATACTTTGTGTGGCCTTTTATAAATTACCTGACTTAATGGAGTTAGTGCTCTGACTATAATACAATGAATCTGACAAGGCCAGGAATCTGCACAAATAATGGTACGTGGTATATATCTTGGGGTGCGGGGTGCTTTTTTCCATTTGGATTCTAGATTGCACTTGACATTTTGCATAAACCTGTTAATAAATACTGTCAACAGGGGCCACAATGGGGGAGGAAAAGGAGCACACTTCCACCAGGACTGGGAGGTCCAGGAGAACAGCTTAGACTGCAAGCTTAAAGGTAATGTTAAATAAATAAATAAATAAATAAATAAATAAATAAATAAAGGTTCCCTTGCTTGAAAGCCAGTCGAGTCCGACTCTAGGGTTGCAGTGCTCATCTCCGTTTCAAAGCCGAAGAGCCAGCGCTGTCTGAAGGCGTTTCCGTGGTCATGTGGCCAGAATGACTACACACCAAGACTTGCAATTTCTTGCTTTCGAACTGCTAGGTTGGCAGGAGCTGGAACTAGAGACGGGAGCTCACTCCGTCTTGCGGCACCCGGGTCTCGAACTGCTGAACTACTGACCTTCCACAGCCTGCAGTTCAGCATCTTAACCACTTGAGCCACCGCAGCTCCTAGACTGCAAGCTTACAACCATGATATTGTCTGGTTATGACATTTCAGAATTAAAATAGCTCCTGCAATCGTATTATAGCAGGGGTGGCCAAACTGTGGCTCGGGACCCACATGCGGCTCTTTCACACATATTGTGTGGCTCCCGGCAGGGTGGCTGGGAGAGAGAAGGGGAGACATGCCTTCCCTCCCAGATCAGTCTTCCCTTCCCCAGCCAGTGGTCCCCTCCCTGGGTTGGCTTGGGGTAGGGGGGAACAGAGAAAGAAAGCAACTTTAAATGTACCCAAAGGTACACTTTTATTGTTTTCTTATATTCCTAAACACAAACATAAACAACTACAACAAACAACATATAAATCAAGAGAGTTTGTTTTTCGGTTATAGGCTGTACAAGGGGGGACCCGCGATACTCGCGGGGGTGGGGGTGGAGGGAGGCAGAGGAGGAAGCAGCAGGAGGAGGTAAGTACCCACCCCATCCTGCTGGTTCCCCCCTGTCCTCCACCCCCCCTCCATCTCCCCCCATTGCCTCTCCCCCCCAGCTCCTCTTCCCCCCCAACCCGGCACTGAAGCCAGGGGCCCCCTT
>NW_015161421.1:831454-833989 GCF_001447785.1 Gekko japonicus
ACTCCGGGGGCAACTTCAGCATTAGTATAAGGATGTGCAGTACACGTAATAGTACTGTTCAGGGGACGGGTTGGAGCTGGCCACTGGAATCCCATCCATTCATTTCCTTCCTGTTCCCTTTGAACATCTGAAGAGTGCTGTCCTTTCAATGGAATCTCTAATGCCACACAAAGAGTTCCAAGTGGGGATTGGACCTCTACTAGCCACACATTGGCCACAGCCCTGACCGTACGTACCAAATGCTGCCTTCCAGCTCCCTCCCCCAACTGAAAGTGTGTAAGAACATATGAGAATATAAGAGAAGTCATGCTGGATCAGGCCGATGGCCCATCCAGTCCAACACTCGGTGTCACACCGTGGCCCAAAACTAAGTTCCATCACGAGGTCTACCAGCTGGCAAAAACCAAAGGGAAAAAAAGGGGGGGGAACTCAACCCAAAATGACTACTACCTTAGATGGAAGTGACACACATCCTGACAAATGGGATATTTGCTACCAGAATAATTTGGAGAATTTGCACAGCTACTATCTATGGCCCACTATACAAACTTGTAGCAAATGCAAAGCATATAAGAAAGCAAAATATGTTTGTATGTATGTGTGTCTGTGTGTATACACACACACACACAATTTTTAATGCGTTTTTTCTGGATATGTGTCATTGTAAAATAAAGAATATTGACCACTGAGGAAGGCCCGAAGGGGCCGAAACACATATGGTCCTTAGGTCAAAGGTTTTACCCATCAATTGTATATGTATAACAATCAGCTTTGATGATATAAGCTTTACGAGTCTGATATTCTTTTTACCGTATGTATGTTTTAGTTATGTGTACACCCTAATAAACATTTGTATTTTTTATATAATTTATTTGTTAGCTTGACCCTCTTAGATCGGTCTACCAGCTGGGCCAGAACTCCAGAGCTGTTGTCCCCCAAGTACCAAGAATACAGAGCATCACTGACCCAGACAGAGTGTTCCATCTATACTTTGTAGCTAATAGCCACTGATAAACCTCTGCTCCATATGTGTATCCAATCCCCTCTTGAAGCTGTCTATGCTTGTAGCAGCCACCCCTTCCTGTGGCAGTGAATTCCACGTGTTAATTACTCTTTGGGTGAAGATGTACTTCCTTTAACCTGTTCTAAGCCTAGTGCTTTTTCCCCACTCTCTCTCTCACACACACACAAACCACTTTCCCCCACATCTGGTTTTATCCTCCTTGAAGGAAACTGTATTTGGACTGACTATCCTGAACTCCCAGCTGTGTGGGATGAAACAGGAAGCACAATAAGGATCACTTTCACACACTCCTGTATTCCCAGCAAAGTATCCATGGGAGTCATACTGGGGACATGATTTGGTTCAGGGTGCTCATAATGAAACTAGATTGCTGTAACAAACGCCCATGAAAATCTGATATTAGAGGAAGCTGGAGTGTGACTAATGCAGTGAAGAAACTGCGAAAGAGCACTTGCTGTTTATACCCCTGTGTCTGCCATGCCATATTGTCAAGGTTAGGATGACATTGCATGAGCTGAGCTATACACTCTGTGTGTGTATGTGTGTGTGTGTATGTGTGTGCATGTAGGGGTGCGTCTTTTGGTATTAGGTTAGTATGACACTATATGAGTTGAGCTATACACTGTGTGTCTGTGTGTGGGGGGGCATCTTCTGGTATTAGGGTTTCTGAGTACCTCCTAGCAGCCGGAGAACGATGGGGGGGGGGGCCTCCTGGCAGCCGGAGAATGATGGGGGGGGGAGTGGGCTTACCAGGAGAAAGGTGTTTCATTTGACGTTTTGATGACATGTCCATGTGACTTCCAACGTGACCCAGAAGTGACATAGGCACGTCGGGGACGTCGGGGTGACACTCTGGTTTTGGGGCATAAACTCTATGGTAGAATTAGCTTCTACCATAGAGTTTTTTTGCAAAACAAAACAGAGCCTCGCCCCAGCATCCCTGACATGCCTACATCACTTCCGGGTCATGTTGAAGAAGTCATGTAGGCACGTTGCTAAAACGTTGGCTGTTCCTTGGTGGAGGTAAGCGCCTCCGCTGACCGGCTGACCGGCTGACCGGTGGCGGAGACGTGGGGCCTGCCGCTGATCAGTGGCGGAGAGGTGGGGCCTGCCAGCAGGGGGGCCCTGCCTCCACTGGGGGATCTGGCAGACCTATCCGGTATCTCTCACATCCATTTCAATGGAAATAATTTAGGTATATTAAAGGAAATCCTAAGCTACCCATTCTTCTTCCCACCGTCTCTGAAACCCTTTCTAGATAGGGCACAAAAGTAACTACCAACCACAGTCAGTGAAACCAGAGGGAGGGGTAGTAAGATTGCCCATCTCCAGGTGGTGGCTGGAGCTCTCCTGGGATTACAACTGATCTCCGGGTGACAGAGAACAGTTCCCCTGGGGAAAACGGCCACTTTGGAAGATAGACAGAAGAAGAAGAAGAAGAAGAAGAAGAAGAAGAAGAAGAAGAAGAAGAAGAAGAAGAAGAAGAAGAAGAAGAAGAAGAAGAAGAGGAG
>NW_015161421.1:834026-839485 GCF_001447785.1 Gekko japonicus
TTTATACCCCACCCTTCACTACCCAAAGGTGTCTCAGATTGGCTTACAAACTCCTTTCCCTCCCCCTCCCCACATCAGACACCCTGTGAGGTAGGTGGGGCTGAGAGAGCTCTTGACAGAAACTGGTCTTTTTCAAGAACAGCTGTGCCAGAACTATGGCTTGCCCCAGGCCACCCAGCCAGGTGCAAATGGCATTATACTTAATGGCATTATACCCAAATTTCCCTCTAAGCCGTGGACTCTTGTAAGCAAAAATCCTACTTTGTGAGCTACTGGTATTAAAGCTGTGAGTGAGCGATTTGGCTACTGCATACATTTATTTATTTATTTGGTCTATTTATACCCCTCCCTTCCCGCGAACAGGCTCAGTGCGGCTTACATTAATCGGTACCCAGTACCATAAAACCATATACAAAAGTTAAAACATTTAAAACAATCTGATAATCAAAGTGCTAGTGATGGTAATCGTCTTTCAGAAATGCAGATGGCATACTCTACGGTGTACAACCAATTATTTTCGATTCAGTGATCTTCGGCATTGTGCGGTGCTATGGCACAATCTCCAGGTTGGGGCCAACCCATAGCCACAGGTGTTGGTGGTAGTGGTGTGGCAGCTCCTAATTGAAAGCTTGGCGGAAGAGCTCCGTCTTGCAGGCCCTGCGGAACTGTAAAAGATCCCGCAGGGCCCTGATCTCCTCTGGGAGCTCATTCCATCCATTTGCTCTGGAGCCATCCTTCCTGAGCTAAGACAAAAATGTGTGAGTCGGAGGCTAAAAATCTGTGAGCTAGCTCACACTAACTCAGCTTAGAGGGAACACTGATAATCAGTGTTCCCTCTAAGCTGAGATTGTGGGGGGCAGATCCTGTGGAGGGAGGGGTTTGAACCCCTCCCTCCACAGGATCCACTCCCCACAATCTCCAGGTATTGAATATAACAACCATCAGGTAATTGCTCCATGCAAATGTATCCAAATAGCTTACTCATATATCAGAAAGTCTCCTCATGTAGTCAGCTATGCTGCCACGGGGGTTGGGGAGTTCATTCAGTGTCTTGTTAATTGCTATTGCATTCCTATCTCTGCTGTTACGCCTTTGCTGAAATGCTTATCTCTACAGATGTGCAGGAGGAGGTTGTGTTGTCTGGAGAGCTCCTATGTACCGTGAGAGACTCCTGGTTCTCAGCTTTAGCCACCTAACAGTTGCCCTTCTCCCACGCGCGGGAGGGTCCCTAATTGGCCAATGCCATGGGAGGTGCATACGAATACCCTATATCTTATCATGCTCTAATGGCTGTGGCCAGTCTTAACAGTGCCTGTGTTACTGCATCTATAGCTTTGCAATAAAAGTATAGCCATTCCTGAATGTGTGTACTTCGTTGTTAGCTGTGGGTTCTGACACATGTTTAGCGCATATTGTAGATTTGTAATCGAGTTGGAAGTGAGGACTTCTTGGGAGTCCTATCACTATGTACGAGAGGAAGGCACATAACCGGATCAAAAACGGATAGGATAATATTTGTATGAACATCCAACAGCATCCGGTTTGGGAAGATGAGGGATGCCAACTCCCAGGTGGTAAATGAAAAAATAAACAATGACAACTGTGATATAATTGCGAAAAGTCCGTTCAATTTTTCAAGTGATTTTTCCAATATTAATACGTTTTTATGAAATCACATGCACATGCATATCCTCAGGGCTATTTTTGGGCAGGAACGCACAGGACCGGAGTTCCGGCTGGCTCCCAAGTTGGCCACGCCCAGCAGGAACTCATTAGCATAATAGGCCACACCCAACAGCAGAAACTCATTAGGATTGGCTACATTAGGGGTGTGTGGCCTAACATGCAAAGGAGTTCCTGCTACAAAAAAAGGCCCTGGGTTTTGACAACAAACAAGGTAAACAGAATAACAAGCAAAAGGTGGGTGTGGCTGGATAACCACACTTCTGGTAACATGGGGGTGCAGCCTAATGTGCTAATGAGCTGTGCTGTCAGGGGTGTGGCCTAATATGCTAACGAGTTCCTGCTGTTGGGTGTGGCCTATTATGCTAATGAGTTCCTGCTGGGCTTTTTCTACAAAAAGAGCCCTGCATATCCTTCACAATAAGAATAATCCAAGGACGTAATCCTTGCTCTGTTGCAGGGGAGTGCCTGGTCCTCTTCACCTCAAGCGTCATCCAATGCAAACAAAGTGCGATAGCCAATGACATGTTCGTAGAATCACAGAGTTGGAAGGGACCGCTTAGTGTCTTTCTTAGTCTTACATCCAAGTAGCATGAAAAGCCACAATTCCACAGACAGGCTGGACGGCATTATACCCCACTGAAGTTCCTCCTCACCCCAAATCCTGCCTTTCCCAGACTCCACCCCCCAAATCTCCAGGAATTTCCCAACCCGGATCTGGCAACCCTAACAATGGCCCACCAGATGCCTTTAAGAAGCTCCATAAACAGACAGGAGAAAGGATTGCCACTCCTTATTTTCCCATAGCAGTTGATACCCAGAAATATTGCTTTGGAAGGGTAGTTTCTATCAACTATCACAACCTAACAGCAGACCAGCCAATGTTTATCTTTAAATGCCTTTTCAATTTCATTTTCTATTCCAAATGTTCCAGAAGCGACTAGAGCAGCACAGTAAGAGCAGGTAGCAGCAACCTCTTATTCAAATAAAACCCAGCAGATCTAGCAGAATCAAGAAACATAATGGAAAAAAGAAACATCGTTGAGAGCTGTTATTTTGTCTGTTCTCTGGTGTATTCCGTTCCTCTGCAACAGACGGCTGCCCTGTGCAGCCAAATAGGTATCAGGTTCTTTAGAATAAGATAGGCTTGGGAAACCACTGCCGTACGATTTGCTATTGATCATTTTAAGATGAGATTTTGCCAGCTTGTGACATGAAAGACTGTCTTTCCCAACACTTTCTATCTGGGATGCTCCAAATGGACATGCTGCAGACGAAACCTGGGACCATCCACATGCAAAGAGCACATTCTAATACAGATCTAGGGCCCCTTCTGATACTAGCGGTCGTCAACCCCAGCTTTTGTGCACAGAGGCAGTTTGATGGTTAAGAGCACAAAAGTAACCGGAAAGGGAAACTGTAAATCTACAAATTAAAAGGTGGAAACTCTCCCCAAAAGTTTTTAAAGACAAGTAATGATACTCATAGGAATATGTCAAATATACTGAATATGTAAACACATACAGCACTTCAAAAGAATGTAATGCACACCATAAAGTCACACAGTATTGTCTGACTATGCATGGGTAACTTGCCTGTTCAATAATAACAAATTCCAGACTAAATGGTTTGACTGGAATCTGAATAAGGCAGTTTTATTGGACTGTAATATACGATTGGATATTGTGGAGACCATACAAGATTATTTTAAATGGAATTCTGATTGCGGGGTACCCAAACGTATAGTCTGGGATGCACTCAAAGTGGTGCTTTGTGGAAAACTTATTTCTCATGCATCGGTCTGCAAAAAGAGGAAAGCCAAATTAATTCAAGATTTGCAAGATGAAATTCTGCTTTTGAAAACTAGACATAAGAAATTTGGGGGCAAAAAAACCTACCACAAACTAACATTAGCCAGGAAGAAATTGGAAAGTTTTTAGAATTTTGCAGATGATTGTGCAATTTATCTCACTAACTCTTATGACTCACTAAATTCTCACAATGATACTATAGCACAGTTTCTATGTGTCAATCACATGAAAATGGAAATTTATCCTATTTTTCTCACACCGCAAACAATAAAGTTAATCAAAAGGAAATTTAGGTATAAGTGGTTAGATAAACCATGGAGATATCTGGGGATAATGATTCCACAATGCCTTGAAGAACTTTTTGAATGCAACCACAAAGCAGTGCATAAAAAGATAACTCTTAAAACAAAACAAAACATGGAACCCACAATTTCTTACGTGGACAGAGAAGCTTGATCTTTCTTCAGTTTCAAAATTTTCCCATTCAAATTCCCTCTAAGACCTTGAGAATTTGGCAATCCACTCTTAATACTCTTAATAAAAAAAATTTGTGGAATAACAAGAAACCAAGAATAGGGTCTAAACTTCTCAGTCGTCCACTGACCATGGGTGGTTATGGTTTTCCAGATCTGTCTAAATCTTATGAGGCTGCAGATTTAAGAAATCTCTTAGCCTATCTTAAGCTGGATGACATACGGAGGTGGGTGGAAATAGAAAGTGATTATAGTTGCCCGTGTTTCATTGTAGATATAGTTTGGGCTTCCCCAAAGAATAAACCATGTGAGGTCAATTTAAACCCCTTCCTGGATGTGACTTTAAATGTTTGGGATGCACATAGAAAAACCGTAGCCCCTGGGACATCTCCAGTGTCATCTTTCCTGGGGCAAGCTTGGTTTTCCCCAGGCAAATCTCTAGCAGAATTTCATGTTTGGAGGGAAGGAAAGCTTTTTAGACTTCGTGATATAACAAATAAGGTATTATGAAATAGAAATTTCAGTATAAAAAATAAGTTCTCTGAAGATTTCATGGTACCAATATTTTAAGGTGAGGCATTTACTTACAGAAGACGAAGAAGAAGAGATTGGATTTATACCCCGCCCTTCACTTGGAGTCTCAGAGCGGCTTACAAACTCCTTTCCCTTCCCCTCCCCACAACAGACACCCTGTGAGGTGGGTGGGGCTGAGAGAACTCTGACACAAACTGCTCTTTTTCAAGGACAGCTGTGCCAGAGCTTGTGACTGACCCAATATAACAAATAAGGTATTATGAAATAGAAATCTCAGTATAAAAAATAAGTTATCTGAAGATTTCCTGGTACCAATATTTTCAGGTGAGGCATTTACTTACAAACCCATGGGCTCTTGAATGGCCTAGCACAGAATTTGAGTGTCTAATTGCACAACGGAAAGTAGGTAATAGAGGCCCCATTACAATGGTTTACAAGTGGTTAAATCATAAAAATTGGACAAAACCAGCAAATTATCAACAACACTGGCACCAGGATTGTGCAATGGATGTCACTGAGCATCAGTGGGCAAACATTTGGTCATCTACAGTCTCTCTAACGAGAGCTATTAATATATCGGTAAGTATCCAACTCTGAAAAATTGTTCATAGATGGCATCTCACTCCATTACGTTTGCACCACATTTCACCCTCACATAGCCCCAATTGTTGGAGAGGATGTGGGCAGCCTGGTTCTTACATTCACTGCTGGTGGACGTGCCCTGTTATGGTGCAATATTGGACCTCTATTCTTAAATTGATATGTGATATTACTGGGCACAGTAGTCTCTATGAGGACAGAACTTGTCTTGCTTAATTTATGGGAGGGAATCGAGGTTCCTGCTGTCAGGAAAGATCTCCTTTCTTATATGTCAGTGCAGCGGTGATTTTGTAGAAAAAGAGGTGCAGGAGCTGATTAGCATAACTCATTAGCATAACTTATTTGCATATGCCACACC
>NW_015161421.1:840048-848531 GCF_001447785.1 Gekko japonicus
CTTCTTCTTCTTCTTCTTCTTCTTCTTCTTCTTCTTCTTCTTCTTCTTCTTCTTCTTCTTCTTCTTCTTCTTCTTCTTCTTCTTCACGAGTAGACCACCAGACATGGCTATAGGCTATGTTCAGTTTAATGCATCTAAAAGATGTACATATGTAAGTGCCTTCAAATCACAACTGACTTATGGTGACCCCAGCAAGGGGCTTTCAAGGCAAGGGATTAAGCAGAGGTGGCGTGCCTTTGCCTTCTTCTGCAGAGCCTTCCTTGGCAGTCTCCCATCCAAGTACCGACTCTGCATAGTTTCCAAAGTCTGATTAAGTTCCGGCTATACCAATGCTGCCTTCCCTCCTTCTAACACTGTGCATGCCTGAAATTCAAGTCTGTGGAAATCAAGCTAGACAGAGCTGAGCGGGAAAGAGGATAGACACTGTAGTGATTTAATTCTGTTAGAATGTAAACCCACAGATTTCGAATCCAAGTCTGGCACAGCAGCAACTGGATAAATGCTACCTTTCAAACGTCAGGATCTTCAACTAACTGATCAAGATGGGTCGCTGTGTTAGTCTGTCCGTAGTGGTAGAAAAGTGCAAGAGTCCAGTAGCACCTTCAAGGCTAACAAAATTTGTGGCGGGATATGAGCTTTTGTGAGTCACTGCTGGAGAAGTGACCAGGGACTCACAAAAGCTCCTATCCCCACCACAAATTTTGTTAGTCTCGGAGGTGCTGCTGGACTCTTCGTCCTCTCTACTGCTTCAGGTAATAGAGTTCGGGGAGTTTGTCAAATACTGCCTGATAAAAAGGGACGCTGAAAACGTTGCAAAAAAGTACTGACGTTCCAACTCGTCGCGATCAAACTGCTCGCATATGAACAAGGTGAACCCCTTATCGGATTCCCTTGATGTTACGATCAAATTTTGAATTAGATGCCATGGACATTGATCTGCTTTGAGCCTGCAGAGTTTGCACCATTTGGTTTAGCGGCTGTCCAGGTAGGCCCTTTCAGTGGGGTTGTCAGGTCCCCCATGGCCACCAGTGGGGGTAGGGTTGCCAGCTCCAGGCTGGGAAACTCCTGGAGATTTGGGGATGGAGCCTGGGGAGGACAGGGACTTCAGTGGGGTACAATGTCATAGGGTTCACCCTCCAAGGCATCCAATTTCTCCAGGGGAGCTGATCTCTCTAGTCTGGAGATGAGCTGTAATTCCAGGGGATCCCCAGGTCCCACCCAGAGGCCGGCATCCCTATAACAAGTTTTATGTTGCTATGCATACTCTGGGTTCATGGGAAGACTATAGTTTTGAAAATAAGCTATATTTGCATCTTATATGCTGTTGTCAATCAGAACAGCCCTTTGACATGATGAAGAAACTTCTTGTCACATGGCTGCCCAGGGAAATTTAGGTCTTCTGAGGGGAAAACTACAATCCCCATGAGGCAGTGGGAGAACATCCAATTGTTTCAATTTGCCATTCGAGGACATCAAGTCAGGCGAGTGCAAAGGGCAGAGGGGATAGAAATAATTAACTCTAAAATGTTAATGTTTTCGTGTGCGTAAAGAGAGAGCCGGAAGTGGTGGCAGCAGACACAAGGAAACTGCAGGAAAGCAGCATCCATGATGGGGCTTTTTAAATGTTAATTTTGTGCATGATTGAAAGATGCAAACTGTTTGAGCCCAGGTGAACAGCTTGTCAGACTTTCGACAGCACTGATCACAAACCGCGGACGGGCCGTGCTGGGATATTCTGCTGGCCGTGCAAGACAGATTAGATTGATCTCGCCTATTATCTGCATCTCTGTAGTCCAAAAAACAAACAGCGGGCTTTGTTGGGGGGAAAACGTCCTAAAGTGGCAACAGAACAGAACCACTTTGTTCCCCCTCTTTCGATGGGTTCCAATGAATTATTTATCGCCCCTGCAGCCGTCGGATCAAACATTCTCCTTTTTTTTCATTTCTCCAGTGATGGAGGAACAAAAACCCCCAAAAACAAACCATCAAAACTGTCAAGAATAAAATCCGCGCTACCCAATGATTTTGAAAGTTTTTTAAAAAATAGACTTCACATATCTTGTTTATATCAGTTCTGTCATTCGGGGGTTTTGTGATGGGTTTAGACTGACGTCTGTTTGCTTCCTGCCTAGCGTGCATGCTGGGATTTATGGTGGGCCCAAGTCATGAGTGGAATTCATGAGTTTATCATCACTACCTCTGTTAGAAGAAGAAGAGGAGGAGGAGGAGGAGGAGGAGATTGGATTTATACCCTGCCCTTCACTCGGAGTCCTAGAACAGTTTACAAACTCCTTTCCCTTCCCCTCCCCACAGCAGACACCCTGTGAGGTAGGTGGGGCTGAGAGAGCTCTTTTGAGAGAACTGCCCTTTCAAGATCAGCTCTGACAGAACTATGGCTTGCCCAAGGTCATCCAGCAGCTGTGAGTAGAGGAGTGGGGGAACAAACCCGGTTCTCCCAGATTAGAGTCCGTGCACTTAACCACTACACCAAACTGGCTCTCACTTCTATCAGCATCACCTCTATCAGCATCTGAAGAAGCAATGTGGCGACTCTCAGTTCGCTCCCTTACACCTCAAGGATCAATGCCCTATCCTAGCACTCTTTCACCTAGCCTAGCTCTCTTTCCAAGCCCAAGAAACATGTCTGTCTGTCCGTCTGTCAGTCTGTCTATCTTTCTATCTATCTATCATCTACTATGGCCACTGGCAGAGGATGCAGGCTAGGGTTGACATGCTGGAAAACTCCTGGAGATATGGGAGTGGAGCCTGGGGAGGAAGAAGAAGAAGAAGAAGAAGAAGAAGAAGAAGAGATTGGATTTATACCCCGCCCTTCACTTGGAGTCTCAGAGCGGTTTACAAACTCCTTTCCCTTCCCCCCCCACAACAGACACCCTGTGAGGTGGGTGGGGCTGAGAGAACTCTGACACAAACTGCTCTTTTTCAAGGACAGCTGTGCCAGAGCTTGTGACTGACCCAAGGTCACATCAGCAGGTGCAAGTGGAGGAGTGGGGAATCAAACCCGGTTCTCCCAGATTAGAGTCCGCACACTTAACCACTACACCAAACTGGCTCTCCCTGAAGTACATGGATTTGATAATGTGACTATGAGATATGACTAGAGTGTTTGCCAAATGGATTGATATTATATAGGTATTTCATCTCAACCTGCCTAGAAGTTGTCAACCTTCGTTCCAAAACACACCTTTGCACCAGCCCTGTGCCTACATGAGGAGTAATGGACCTACCACTGGACATTCCCTACCACTGGAAGCCATGCTCCCTCTAAGCTGTGGAGTCTTGTGAGCAAAGATTCTACTTTGTGAGCTGCTGGCATTAAAGTTGTGAGCGAGCGATTGGGCTACTGCATGAATTAGTTTGTGCTGGAGGCCATCCTTCCTGAGCTAAGACAAAAATGTGTAAGCCGGAGGATAAAAAAACCCCTGTGAGCTAGCTCACACTAACTCAGCTCAGAGGGAACACTGGTTGGAAGTATTCCATGTGACTGGTGATGGCTTGGAATTAAATTGCTGCCCTAAGAGCCAGGGAGAGACAGGAAGGTCTGATGAGGAAAAAAGTACTTAAAAAAAAATGGAGTTGGGAGAGAGTTTTCAGATGGAGAGCTAAAACTCAGTTCAAAAATGGCCCTTAATAATGCTGGGAGAAGAGAGGACTGCAGCGATACCAAAAAAAAAATTGACTACCTTGAGATAAAAAGGATTATTAACTCAAAAGGACTGCAAGTGGGCAGTGGAGGTCGGCTCCTGCGTCTGCCAATCGTGAAGGGACAGGAAAATATCTCCCGATCCACCGTGCTCTGCTAAAGGGGGAAATTGTCTTGCAGCAATATGGGATGCTTTTGGTGACGGCCTAAGAACAATTTCCCCACAATGAGCCCCATTCAGGTAGTAGCCAGGATTTTTTTACTTCGGGGGAGGGCATTTAAGTAAGTCGGGGGGGCACCCCTGCCCACACACCCAGGCTGTGTCAGGAGCAATGAGTGAGTAAAAGTTTTGAGGGGGGGGCAAGAGGCTAGGGCTGGGCAGGGCAACAACTCGGCGTGGCCATGGAACGTGCGAAAAGCAAAACAAAACAAACTGGATGGATGAAGAAGAAGAAGAAGAAGAAGAGATTGTATTTATACCCCGCCTTTCACTACCCAAAGGTGTCTCAGAGCGGCTTACAAACTCCTTTCCCTCCCCCTCCCCACGACAGACACCCTGTGAGGTAGATGGGGCCGAGAGAGCTCTGAGAGAACTGCCCTTGAGAGAACAGCTCTGACAGAACTATGGCTTGCCCAAGGTCATCCAGCAGGTGTGAGTGGAGGAGTGGAGAATCAAACCCGGTTCTCCCAGATTAGAGTCCGCGCACTTAACCACTACACCAAACTGGCTCCTTTGCTGCCTGTTTCGTTACCAGCAGGGGTTTCTTCTGCAGGTTAGTGGCCTTCAGGGTTAGTAAATTTCTGCATTATCGCTTGCAGTCTTATCCCACCCTACCTTCAAGGAACCCAGGGTGGCAGAAATGGTTGTACTATATATCTTACAACACTGCGAGATAGAAAGGGAAAGACTACCTCATATATGAAACACAACTGCTGGCCAGAGATCTGAATGAGGTTGCCCGTCTCCAGGTGGTAGCTGGAGATGTCCTGGGATTGTCACTGACCTCCAGGAGACAGAGATCAGTCCACATGGAGAAAATGGCCATTTTGGAAAGTGGGCTTGAGGGCATTGAAATCCCTCCCTTCCCCAAATTCTGACCTTCTTAGGCTCCACCCCCCCAAATCCCCAGGTATTTCCCAACCCGGAGCTTGCAACCCTAAATTTGAACCAGGCTGCCCAAGCATTTTGTGGTGGCACAAAAAAAAACCTGTTTTCTAAAGTGCCCACAGGATCAACAAGCATGGGCATGCCTACCCTAACCACCACCCCACACTGGTTGTAATATTTGCTCTCTGGAGAATCTATACTACACTGAAGTACGAATGTGTCAGTAGCGTCCTTTCACCCTCTACATTGGACAAAAAAGCCAGGCCCTATGACAAAAAAATATATATGGGCTTAAGTCTGACTTTAGACACCACAACATTCCAATACCAGAGGGGGGGGGGACATTTTAACCTTCCAGGACATTCAGCTGCTGACCTAAGAGTAGCAGTTCTCTTACAAAGGAATTTCAAAGGGAGATCAGGAAGAGAGACTGCTGAACTGCAACCCTATTGCTCAGGACAATTGCTGAATTGCAACCCATTGCTCAAGACAATGCGTTCTCCTGGACTGAATCGAGACCTAGGTTCCCTGTCTCTTTACCAATGCTGATTGTTCCACACCCACTACCCTTCTGCATATCACACCTAATCCAATCACACCTGCTATTGTCATTCACCTGCTATCATCATGTCTGAAATCACTCCACTCTCCATGATATAAAACAGGTGGATTCTCATTCTAGCTGTATCTGAAGAAGTGAGCAGTAACCAAGGCTCCCTCTAAGCTGTGGAGTCCTGTGAGCAAAAATTCTACTTGGTGAGCTCCTGGCATTAAAGTTGTGAGCGAGCGATTTGGCTGCTGCATGAATTAGTTTGCTCTGGAGCCATCTTTACTGAGCCAAGACAAAAATGTGTGAGCCAGAGGCTAAAAAACTGTGAGCTAGCTCACACTAACTCACCTTAGAGGGAACACTGCATCACTTGCCCCAGACTGAGAGTTCCTATCTATACCTTGTGGCTAATAGCCACTGATGGTCCTCAGGATGAGGACTCAATTTCCATCTTTGTTAGGCGGAAAGCATGCCTTGAGCAATGTAACCCAAGCATGACAGTCTGTTATGAGAGTGCAGCAGCAACGGTAACCCGACCGTCCCCCATGTGGAATGTCCCGTTGCAGAGATGCAACAATAGTTCAGATGTGAGCCAGTCATTACAGCCTAAGATATACTTCCCTTTGGGGAAAAGGGGATGTAAATAATAAACAAGAAACACCAGACAGGAAAAAAAGGTAAAACAATAAAGAAAATGGATGTTGTAGTTTTCAATATACATTTTTATGCATGCCCCGAGGCTAAAATGGACAAGTGCCACTCATCTCACTGAGAATGAATGCCCTTAAGGGCTTTGATGAAACACAGATATGGTGGCATCAGTATGCTAGGCCAAGCTTGCTTAGAGCCTTTCGGATGATCACTGGCCCCTTGAGTTGAGCCCAGACAGCAATATGGAACCTGAGTCATTTACTGATATTTGCCAGATTCACAAATCATTGCAGATGGGGACGGAGGGGCATCAATGGTAGAGTATCTGCTTTGCATGCATAACGTCCCAGGTTTAACGTAAGAACATAAGAGAAGCCAATGTTGGATCAGGCCAATGGCCCATCTAGTCCAACACTCTGTCACACAGTGGCCAAAAATACCAGGTGCCATCAGCAGATCCAGCAGTGGGGCCAGGACACTAGAAGCCCTCCCACTGCTGCCCCCCCCCAAGCGCCAAGAATACAGAGTCAATGTTCCCTCTAAGCTCTGGTGTCTTGTGAGCAAAAGTTCTACTTTGTGAGCTACTGGCATTAACGTTGTGAGCAAGCGATTTGGCTACTGCATAAATTAGTTTGCTCTGGAGCCATCTTTCCTGAGCCAAGACAAAAATGTATGAGGCAGAGGATAAAAAACTGTGGGCTAGCTCACACTAACTCAGCTTAGAGGGAACACTGCGAGAGCATCCCTTGCCCCAGACTGAGAGTTCCTATCTATACCTTGTGGCTAATAGCCACTGATGGTCTTCTGCTCCATATGGTTATCTGGTGAACCAGTTAAAAGGATCAGGTAGGTGTAGGGTTGCCAGGTCCCTCCTGGGAACTAACGGGGGATGGCGGGACTTACCGGGAGCAGGAGGGAGGCCTAGCCAATGTGCAGCCTACATGATTCAGAGGGGATGCTATCACATCGGGGATGTTGGGGTGACACTTTGGTATTTGGGCAAAAAGATCAATCGTAAATTTGGCTTCCACCATGGAGTTTTTGCTCAAATACCAGAGCATCACCCCGATATTCCTGATGTGATGATTTCACTTCTGGGTGTATGTCACAGAATCATAGAATGTTAGAGTTGGAAGGGACCTTGCAGGTCATCCAGTCCAACCCCCTGCACTCTGCAGGAGCATAGCTGAAAGATAGCTCTACAGCATACTCAAAAGATGGCTATCCAGTCTCTGCTTGAAAAGGTCCAGCGAAGGAGCATCCACCACCTCCCGAGGCAGTCTGTTCCACTGCTCAACCACTCTTACGGTTAGGAAGTTTTTCCTGATAGTTAGATGGCATTGACTCCCTTGTAATTTCCACCCATTAGATCTAGAAGACTCTTGAGAGTCCCTTGGACTGCAAGAAGATCAAATCAGCCAATCCTAAAAGAAATCAACCCTGACTGTTCCCTGGAAGGCCAGATAATGAAACTGAAGCTCAAATACTTTGGCCACCAAATGAGAAGGGAGCACTCACTGGAGAAGACCCTGATGCTGGGAAAGATTGAAGGTCAAAGAAGACGGGGACGGCAAAGGATGAGATGGTTAGACAGTGTCATAGATGCAACGAACATGAAATTGAGCCAACTTCAGAGGACGGCGGAAGACAGGAAGGCCTGGTGAGATCTTGTCCATGGGGTTGCGAAGAGTCGGACTCGACTGTGCGACTGAACAACAACAAAGATCTAGTCTTGCAAACTGGAACAAGAGAGTTGGGCCTCCTCCTTTTTCAGGGTAAGCCAGTGGACTGGTGGCAGGGTGGCGGGGTCTGGCAGCAAGGGACCTCCGCCCCTCTCCACGAGGAGGTCTAGGAACCATAGGTAGGTGGCAACATGAATGATTTCTACCCAAGGCCCTCAAGAGCTGTTGTAAACAACCCTGACCTTGATAGACAAATGTCCTGCTTCAGTGTTAGCCCCTTTTTTGTGTTCATGCAGATCCCAGCAGGGGTTCCTTATGTTCCAGGAAAAGGGCTATTTTATTTTCCCCCTCTGATTTAATTATTAACAATAGCTTTTTAACTTTTAATGCTATCAGCCGAGTACTTGATAATGAATCTTGACTATCCACACGGCGGACGTCATGATAAGTGCCCATCCCATTAAAATCATTGCAAACTAGCCGAGATATGCCTGGACCATTTAAAACAATCCACAAAAGGTTTTATCATCTGAAGCAGGTAGCAGAGGGAGAGCTTGATGGGAGATGCTACCACCTCCCAGTCAGTCTCCATCACCAACCTCCCAGCAGCACATGGATCCTAGTCAGGAACTGGGGTAGGCAGACCTTCCCTTCCCTCTCTAGGGTGAACAAGCTCCTGGTGGTAGCTGGAGATCTCATGGGGCTACAGCTGTTTCCCAGGTGACAGAGATCAGTTCACCTGGAGAAAATGGCCGCTTTGGAAGGTGGACTCTATGGTATTATAGAGCAGTGGAGTCCCTCCCTTCCCCAAATCCTGCACTCTTCAGGCTC
>NW_015161421.1:849523-856461 GCF_001447785.1 Gekko japonicus
CAGCAGGAACTCCACTATGTAATAACTAAAGGGTGGGGGAGGCGTGCCATAAAGCTGCAACTGATGACTAGTGACCCCATCAATGAGGTGTACAAGGCAAGAGAGGAGCAGACGTGGTTTGCCCTGGCCTTCCTCTGGTCTTCTTTGGTGGTCCCCCATCAAAGTACTGGACACACATGACCCTGCTTAGCTTAAAAGCTCTGATGAAACTGGGCTAGTCTAGGCTACATAGGCTGCTGGCCAAAATAGACCCTCTGTATCAAGAGGTACTATATATCTGAATACTAGTTGATGTGGTTCAGCAAAATGGAAGAAGGAGGAGGAGGAGGAGATTGGATTTCTACCCTGCCCTTCACTCAGAGCAATTTACAATCTCCTTTCCCTTCCCCTCCCCACAACAGACACTCTGTGAGGTAGGTGGGGCTGAGAGAGCTCTGAGAGAAACTCTTCTTCTTCAAGGACAGCTCGGACAGAACAATGGCTTGCCAAAGGTCATCCAGCAGCTGCGAGTGGAGGAGTGAGGAAATCAAACCTGATTCTCCCAGATTATAGTCCGTGCACTTAACCAACTACACCAGACTGGCTCTCACACCAAACTGGAGAGCCTTTGTCTTCTGTGCCATTTCTTGTGGGCCACCCAGGAGTACTGTTTGACCTGGCACAGAGTTGCCAGCTCAAGCTGAGAAATTCCTGGAGATTTGGGAGTGCAACCTGGGGAGGCTGGGGTTCCGGAAGGCCACCTTCCAAGGCAGCCACTTCTATCAGGAGAACTGATCTCTCCAGTCTGGAGATCAATTAAAATTCCTTGAGACCTCCAGGGCCCACCTGGAGGTTGGCAACCAATGTTCCCTCTAAGCTGTGGAGTCTTGTGAGCAAAAATTCAACTTTGTGAGCTGCTGGCATTAAAGTTGTGAGTGAGCGATTTGGCTACTGGATAAATTAGTTTGCTCTGGAGCCATCCTTCCTGAGGTAAGACAAAAACGTGTGAGCCAGAGGCTAAAAAACTGTGAGCTAGCTCGCACAAACTCAGCCTAGAGGGAACACTGTTGGCAACCCTAGTTGACCAAGCTAGAAAACACAAGATGCTGCAGCTCCTCTTACATTCTTATGACTTGCACAGGAGCAAAGGTGTGCTCATATGACAGACTCAACCACTACCTTGGGACCTAGACGTAGGCCGGTTTCCCAGTGGACTGCGATTGTGTTTTAGATGCCTGCAAGAGGGCCTCGAGAAAACCCTCCCTTTCAAAGCCATTCATGTTTAGAGGCAACACCGAAACACTCCTCTTTTTTTAGTGCATCTCCCCTCCTTCTTAAAACAGAGATATCCTCTTATTAGTTATTCTCTTCGCCAAGTTGCTTAGTCTACGTTTCCAAGGCAACCGACGGGAAGCCGGAGTTCAGCGGAATCTTTCATCTGGGGAGGGGGGACCACGAAAGGAACGGATGAGGGAGCCTGAGCAAGGTCAGGCATTTACCACTAAATACAAATCTGTCACGCCTAACAGATGAAGCTCTTTCGTTTCCAAGATACTCGGCGGGCTCCCAGCAGCCGAGGAGAAAATAAAAAGACACTCAAGCATGAATGCCAATCAGCATGTGCTGGCAACGTCGGTGTAGACACACATGTGCCCTAGCAGCTGGATCGAACCAGGCTCTGCATGGTAAAGGAGAAATTAAGCAGGGGCAATAATTATAAAGAAGGTCAAGAGGGAACCTTCCCAGATCCACGGTACTCAGCAGGAAGGGTTGCCTCAGTGCTTAGTTCTTGTGGCCCTTTTTTACATGCCCAGGGAAATGCTGATTGACACTTTGGGGTCAGGAAGCAATCCTGGAGGTTTTGTTTTTTTTTGTCATCTTCTGGGCGTGGAACAGGGGTCACTGGGAGTGTGGAGGGGGAGGTATTTGTGAATTTCCTGCATTGTAGAGGGGGTTGGACTACATGACCCTAGAGGTCCATTCCAAGTCTATGGTTCTATGATTTGTACGTATGTAATGTGAAATGGCAAACAAACTCACAAGGGTGTGGTCAGGGAACTTCGTTATGATAACAACCTAAGCACACTACATAAGAACATAAAAGAAGCTAATGTTGGATCAGGCCAATGGCCCATCCTGTCCAACACTCTGTCACACAGTAGCCAAAAATACCAGGTGCCATCAGGAGGTCCACCAGTGGGGCCAGGACACTAGAAGCCCTTCCACTGTTGCCCCCCCCCAAGCACCAAGAATACAGAGCATCACTTGTCCCAGCCTGAGAGTTCCTATCTATACCTTGTAGCCAATAGCCACTGATGGACCTCTGCTCCACATGTTTATCTCATTCCCTCTTGAAGCCATCCATGCTTGTAGCCACCACCACCTCCTGTGGCTGTGAATTCCATGTGTCAATCACTCTGTGGGTGAATTCACTCTTTACAAGACACTCTTTGGGTCTACATACTTCTGAATATGCCTGGATTCAAGACACTTTTTGGGTCTACATACTTTTGAATATGCCTGGAAATGCTACAGAATTCTGGCCACAGAACCTGGAACACTCTTCTTGGTACGAGTCTCTCAAGACAAGCAGCTAGTTTTTCCAGAAGGCTCCAGGTGAATGCACATGGAAGTTGTCTTTACTGAAGCAGACTCTCGGTCCTTCAAGGTCAGCCTTGTCTACCTGCAGCAGCTCTCCAGGGTCTCAGGCTGAGATCTTTCCCATCACCTGCTACCTGGTCCTTTTAAACTGAAGACACTGGGGACTGAGCCAAACAGAAGCTCTGCCTCTGAGCTACAGCCTCCAATTCCCCAAACGCCCCGTCCTAGGATGAACTGTTGGTCTGCTCGGAGCTTCAACTGTGCCACTATCCATTAGCTCCTTCGAGCTCAAATCACAAGTGATGCTGTCCATTTTATGGGTTTTTTACTCCCTGGCCGATGTTTACTTTTGCACTCTTTTTTTTTTTGCCCCCCCCCGGAGGGGATTTTTTATTGCATTTTCTATAAACTACAATGAAAATAAGGGAGGGGAATTACAACTAAGGGAGAAAGAAAAGTAACCTACTAAAAACCCAAGTATAGGAGATCATTCCAATAGTTTGTATCAGAGGTAATCTAAAATGCTATAGTTACATTGAACATGGTCGTTTAAGCTATATTATTTAACTTTTTAACCAGGAATTTCACTGTTTAAAGAAAAACACAAGAGCATTAACAATTAATAAATGCTTGTAAGGCACAATTCAGAATTCTTCAGCCTTCATTTTGTCTTATCTATATATCTAATAGCCAAGTGGCCCCGTCTGTGCGGATCGCTAAATCCGCACTTCGGGGGCACTTGGGGGGCAGGGGGAGGTTTGTGCACACGTGGGGCAGTCCCCACATGTGCACAAAAATCGGAAACCTTTGAAAAAATATCTGGGGGATATTAAAATCCCCCCAAAACGAAAGGGAACGCTCTTCGAACGCCGACGCCGCCGGCACTTCGGAGGCAGGGGGAGGGGGGAAGAGCAGCGCTGCTCTTCCCCCTCCCCCCGGCTCCGAAACTTCTCTTCCCCCCCTCCCGGCCCGCCAGCAACCACCTCATCCGGCCGCCCTCCCCACAAGCCTGGCCCTCCGGCCCTCCCTCCCTCCGGCTGCGGGGGCTCACCTGGCGGCTTGCATGAGCGGGCTCCATCCGCAGCAGTTGCGGCTCTGCACCGAGGCGCCCCTCCACAGCAGGAAGCCCACCAGCTCCTCGTGCCCGCCGGCCGCGGAGAACTGCAGCCCCGTGTTGCCGCCCTCATCCGTCCTGTCCACGGGCACCGAGCCCGTAGGGAGAACCAGGGAGGAGGGGGAGAGGGGGGAGGAGGAGGTTGGCTGCCCCCCCGCCCGGCCCCACTGATTGAAGAACAAGATTGGCTTTCTCCATTTGTATCTGCAATAGTTGAGACTCATCGGAAACTTACTTTTTCCCCAGCAACTGCACCCTTTTGTTCACCTTTTTCGATTTGGCATCCATTTCTTTCACCTTCTCAGCTGTTTGCTCCGACAATTTTGTAGTTTAATTCAGTTGGAGCTGCTGAATTGCCAAGTTCTGGCTTAATGCTGTCAGCTGTTGATTGATATTCATCATCTGGTCCAGTAGAGGGCGCAAAGAGTCTGCTAACAGCTTAGAAAACTCAGTAGTATCTTCCGGTCGTGGGCTCACACTTCCAGGAGGTTTCAATTTCGCTTGCTTTTCTTTCTCCGTTTTTCTTAGTGCCATGTTAGCGGGTTTACTTTTTAAAAAGAACTTGCTGAAGTCTCTGCAATTCGCCCAATCGCTTATTGGCGCTCTAGTGTATCTCTCAAAACATGCTTTTACTTCAGCTTCCCCTTAGAAAATCACTACTTCATTTATGCATGTGGGAGGGGCCCCTCCCCCGCTCACTGGTCTCACTGATCCTATGGGGAGCTTTCTTTTATCATCCCAATGTTTTCGTTTAACCCTACTCACTGTTCATTGTTGGTCAAAAAAAACAACAATAAAACTTTCTTCAAGTACATTAGAAGCAGGAAACCAGCCAGGGAGGCAGTGGGGCCCTTGGATGACCAAGGGGTAAAAGGAGTAGTGAAGGATGATAGGGAAATGGCTGAGAAGCTAAAATGATTTTTTTGCCTCTGTCTTCACCGTGGAAGATGAGAAGTGCTTGCCCACTCCAGAACCGCTGATTTCGGGAGGGGTGTTGAAAGACCTGAGTCAGATTGAGGTGACGAGAGAGAAGGTCCTAAAACTGATAGACAACTTAAAAACTAATAAATCACCAGGCCCAGATGGCATACATCTGAGAGTTCTGAAAGAACTCAAATGTGAACTTGTGGATCTCCTGACAAAAATATGTAATCTTTCCTTAAAATCTGCCTCCATTCCTGAGGACTGGAAGGTAGCAAATGTCATTCAGCAACTGCAAGTGGAGGAGTGGGGAATCAAACCCCCAGATTAGAGTCTGAACACTTAACCTCTACACCAAACTGGCTCTCTGTGGAGGGCACCTGAAGATGAAGGGCACCTGAAGCAAGGCCTCCGAAGATGACCATCATGGTTGGGTAGGTTCATAAGGGAGTGGGCAGTCCCTCAGGGATGTCGGTCCCAAACCATGCAAGGCTTTAAAGGTCAGCACAAACAGCAATTAGGACTCCAAAGGGTTCTTCTTCTTTCCTTCCCACTCTGTGCCTTAAGCAGAAGATGTGGAATGGAATATCATACATGCGGGGCTCTGTAGCCTACCTAGGATCCACCGTCAACATTATACTTCCTTCCTCTCAAAAACAACAGCAACAATATAGGCAGATGTTGTTTGGTTCCTCGCACATGGAACTTCTGGGGCAGACCAGCTTTTTAACTCGCCAGGAAAGCTCCCAGTGAGCTGCGACTCTGTAAGGTCACTGGCAGCTAGGAAGAAGCTGTCCCAAAGGACTTTGCTACCCGGGTTGCTTGGTTTGGACCAGGGGACCACTCGGCTCAGTATGTTCTAGGGCTACCGGAACATCCTAACCTGTCCCTGTGTGGACATGTGCTCCCTCTAAGCTGAGTTAGTGTGACAGTTTTTTAGCCTCCAGCTCACACATTTTGTCTTAGCTCAGGAAGGATGGCTCCGGAGCAAACTAATGGATGTAGCAGCCAAATTGCTCACTCACAACTTTCATGCCAGTAGCTCACAAAGTAGAATTTTTGCTCACAAGACTCCACAGCTTAGAGGGAGCATTGCTGTGGACCTGTGTTCACATCACAGCACTGTTCCCTCTGCTGCATAGCCAAAATCTTGTTTTGTCTGCGGACCGCCACTGGGCGCCCACGATACAGCGGAGCTTGAGTCCGGAGAACAATGGGAACCAGGCTCCTGCACCCTGCCACTAGGGGAACCAATGGGACATTGGCGGGAGATTGAATGGGCCAATGGGAGGTTCCCCAGACTGTATATATGCGGCCGGTCGGCCATTGGCGGGGGTGCGTGTTGTGTACCAGTAAAGAGTGCAGTGTATCATGCTTGCCTCAGCAATTCTTCCATGCGGCTAACCCACTACACAACAATCTTTAATGGGATTTGAAGTAATTGGAAGTCGAAACATCAACCATAAAAAGGGTATAATTCGCCGCCTCGTAAAAAAGATGTACACAGAGGCCCTTTCTGCACTCTCTTTTTATTCCGCGCCCACCGCGGTGTCCTCCAAACAATTCTGCACTAAAATCGAATCCAACCTTCTTTTAAAACCAGGTTTTTCTTCCCATTCTGCAATAACATTGAGTCCAACCTTCTTTTTATTCCAGATTCCCCAGCCCCATTCTGCATCACATTCCCTCCCTTCAGTGGTCAGCCCGTTTTTCAGCTTGCTGTTGCCCTGGGCTTTTGGGAATGCTGTTTTGCTGTGGACTTCAATTGCCTCGACTCGGACACTGAGAAAATCCAGATTGGCCGGCAAATGCGGAAGGGACCATAGTTACACTGGATAGCTTCCATCCTGTATAGCTCAGTATTTTCTACAAAACAGATTGCATCAAAATTAGGAGCCATTAGGAGCCTGTTATCTGACAACTCCAAACAAGAATAGCCCTGACCCGGATAGCTCCAGTTAGTCTGATCTTGTCCGCTCTGGAAGCTAAGCAGGGTCAGCCCTGGTTAGTCCTTGGATGGGAGACCACCAAGGAAGTCCAGTGATGTGATGCAGATGCAAGCAATGGTAAAAACCACCTCTGAATCTCTCCTCCCTTGAAAACCCCACCAGGGGTCACTATAAATTGGCTGTGACTTCAGAAAGAGGAGGGGGGGGACTAAGGAGCAATAAATGTTCACTTGTGGATAGAATTGTGTGTGTATCTTTTCCATTCGACGTGCGACAATTAAGCCATATCAATTATGCTTCCGCAAGCAAGCACCTTGAGTAGAACTCAGGGTTAGACCACCAACATTCGGCTGATTTATATATATATATATATA
>NW_015161421.1:856593-860942 GCF_001447785.1 Gekko japonicus
TATATATATATATATATATATAAGTGCACATAAGAGATGAAATACAGCCCCAAATGTCGAAGATCTTATTTAAAGCTTGGTTCTGCATCAGTAGGTGAGCAGCTGTCTCGATTTTTATCTATCGGTACTTTATAGGGAGTTACATTAATTTAAATCTGGAGCAAATCTGTTTCACTTAATGAAATTACATTAGATTTGTCCTGGTGAATCAAAGATTAAAGTAGCTGCCGTTCTTACTGGCAGCAATCATTTTAGTAGCAGCGTGGCAGAAAGCAAGCGAGATTACCAAAGAATTAACTAACTCAGCCCTAAAGGAAAGTAGGGGAGAGAGGTCAACGTCAGAACTAAAGAAGCAATCTTAGCAGTGCCCAGACTAATGAAAAAAGAAAAAGAAAAAGTTGGAGAAATTCACCCAGAGCCACTGTAAAGTCCCTGGTAAAAATGTGTATGCTTCTTATTATCTTAAGTAGCTACTATTTTATAAAGAGGGAGTTTGCAACAGGGCACCCTCATGGCAATTTAGATCATCTCTGCCACCTGAAAATGCAGAGAGAATCATAGACTCGGAAGGGACCTTCTGGGTCATCTAGTCCAAACCCCTGTGCAATTCAGGAAGTTCACAAATACCTCCCCCCCACGCCCCCAGTGACCCCCGCTCTATGCCCAGAAGAGGGCAAAAAATCTCCAGGATCCCTGGCCAAACTGACCTGGATAAAAATTGCTTAGGGCTGCCAAGTCCCCCTGGGGGGTGGAAATCCCCCCGCCCCAGAGGCCCGTTCCCCGATGCCAGGGAATCAGGCCCCGGGGGGAACCCCGCCCCAACGTGCACATCACAGGGAAGTGACATCATGACGCCGGGCATGCTGGGGGCGGGGCCACGGCCATACAAGGGAAAACTCCAGCATGCCTGGCGTCATGACGTCACTTCCCTGTGACGTGCATGCAGCGCGCGTGCACTTCGTGCGCGCACGCACACGCCAGGATCCACATGGGAGTCCCCCGCCAGCAAGGTAAATGCCACTTGACAACCCTAAAATTGCTTCGTGAACCCAAAGTGGGCAATCAGCATTTCCCTGAGTGTAAGAAAGGGCCAAAAGAACTAAACAATTGAAACTGCCATGCTGAGTCAGTCCACCGGCCCATCTAACTCAGCATCATCCACTCTGCCGGGCAAGAACTCCACAGAGTCTTCATCAGAGAAAGGTGTTTCCTAATATCTGCTACAAGGTCCATTAAGCACTTTTGAAGTATGGAACGAGGGACTTTCTACATGCAAACTGCGTACTTTACCACTGAATAAAGGCAAGAGCTGCCCAGCCTCCCACTATGGCAGGAGGTCTCCTTCTGGCAGCCTGTTTTGCCCACTGAGGTCCCAAGCAGCAGTGGGAGATTTTTTCTAAGTGATGTTGGTGACGTTACTATTGCCTTCCTCTGTAGAGTCTTCTTTGGGGGCAATGTTCCCTCTAAGCTGTGGCATGTTGTGAGCAGAAACTCCACTTCGTGAGCTGCTAGCATAAAAGTTGTGAGCAATGCTACCTCACAAGATTGTTGTGAGGATAAAAATGAAGAGAGGAGGACACAAACTGCTTAGGGCACCCACTGGGGAGAAAAGCGGGATCTAAATGAAGTAGCAACATAATTAAGAAATAGATGAGACCAGGGCTATTTTTGGGCTACAGAGGGAAGGCCTGCATAGCGACCCCCCCCCTGGTGACTCCAAGGCGGGCAGCCGCAGGGCGCCTGGGCAAGCCAAGGGAAGGCAGTTTAAACTGCCTCCCGTCCCCTCCAAGGGCCAGCTTGTCCGGGCTCTCCGCAGTCACGGGGCACCTGGGCAAGCCAAGGGAAGACATTGGGGTGTGGCTTAATATGCTAATGAGCTGTACTGTCAGGGGTGTGGCCTAATATGCTAATCAGTTCCCGCTGGGCTTTTTCTACCAAAAAAGCCCTGGATGAGACAACTATGTACAAAGGAAACTGCGATCCCAGGGACAAAAAGCAGGGGGGGGGGATTCTAACTATGGAAGCATTTTCTACGATGGGAGAGTAAAGTGTGTGTGTGTGGGAGGAAGGGAGCTGTAGGGCAACTTTCCTAGCATCCTTACATTGTACCCATGGGGGGCAGTATCAGGCAGACCTGTAGCCAGGATTTTTTTTGTCTGGGGATCATAGAATCTCAGAGTTGGAAGGGGCCATACTGACCATCCAGTCCTGCCCAATGCAGGACCAGCCTAAAGCATCTCTGACAAATATCCGTCCAGCCTCTTCTTGAGAGCTGCCAGTGAAGGGGAGCGAACCACCTCCATAGGCAGCTGATTCCACCTTCGAACCACTCTGACCGTGAAAAACGTTTTTCCTAATATCCAGCCGATACCTTTCTGCATGTCATTTAAACCCGTTGCTTCGGGTCCTCTCCTCTGCTGCCAACTGGAATGGCTCCTTGCCCTTCTCCAAATGACAGCCTTTCAGATTTTTAAAGAGAGCGATCATGTCCCCCCTCAATCTCCTCTTCTCCAAACTAAACATTCCCAAGGTCCCTCCGCCTTTCCTCATAGGGCTCAGTCTCCAGACCCCTGATCATCCTCGTCGCTCTCTCGTCATTTAAAATTTTAAGGGAGCAGTTAAATGACAGTTAATTAAATTCATCTGACTGTCTGTCTTTATAGGGGGAGGGTCCAAGCATGTTTCCAGCCCTTCCTTTCAAGAGACAGGGCAGCCAGCGTGTCAATTCCTAGTTTCCCAAAGGCTCATGGGAATGCTTTTGAAAAGACTCACCATGACCTCGGTGGTTTACAGCAGGACCGGGCTAGCAGAAAGGGGGATTGTCGGAGATATATTGAAGGTGCCACTCTTGAGTGCCCTTCTAAGCTTTCTTGCCATGTGGAAGAAAACTCAAAAGGCATTTAAATGCCTTCTGAAAGCCCTTAAATGCTCTCTGAGCTGTCTTTCCCGAGGGCACTGTCACCCTGTCCGCTGACAGCAGCAGGCAGCAAGGGAGAGGATGTCTCTCCTCAAAAATAAGGTTTCTGGCATCGCTATTTGTGGGGCGGGGCTTTTAATTAAGGGGGCAGGGCCCCCAAATGCCCCGCTGTACCTACAGACCTGGTATCAGGTAAACGCCAAAGTCTATGTCTAATGGCTTTCTCAGTCTGCAGCATGAAATCCCCAGATGAGAGGCATTCATGGACTTCCTCAGATTAATGGGTTGTCGTCGCAAACCATAAACTAGTATTTCCTAGTCATCCCATTAGGATTGCCAAGTCCCCCTGACCACTGGCAGGGGATGGGGTGGTAGGCTTGCAAGATCCAGGTTGGGAATCTTCTGGAGATTTAGGGATGAAGCCTGGGAAGGACCGAAACCTCGCTGGGGTACAATATCAAGGAGCCCAACCCTCCAAAGCAGCCGCTTTCTCCGGGGGAACTGATCTCTGTAGTCTGTAGAGGAACTATAATTCTGGGGGGGATCCCCAAGTCCCACCTGGAGGCTGGCATCCCCACAAACTGATATCTAGATGACAGAGATCCACTTCCTTGGAGGACATGACTACTTAAAAGGGTGGACTCTGTTGCACCACACCTTAAAAAGGATATTATAGCTTTGGAAAAAGTGCAGAAAAGGGCAACTCGAATGATAAAGGGGTTGGAACACTTTCCCTATGAGGAAAGGTTAAGGCACTTAGGGCTCTTTAGCTTGGAGAAAAGACGACTGAGGGGTGACATGATTGAGGTTTATAAGATTATGCATGGGAAAGAGCAGGTAGAGAAAGAGGTGCTTTTCTCCCTTTCTCACAATACAAGAACTTGTGGGCACTCAATGAAATTGCTGAGCGGTCGGGTTAGAACGGATAAGAGGAAGTACTTCTTCACCCAAAGAGTGATTAACACTTGGAATTCACTGCCACAGGAAGTGTGGCGGCTACAAGCATGGACGGCTTCAAAAGGGAATTAGATAAGCATATGGAGCAGAGGTCCATCAGTGGCTATTAGCCACAAGGTATAGATAGGGACTCTGGGGCAAGTGATGCTCTGTCATCTTGGTGCTTGGGGGGGGGTCAACAGTGGGAGGGCTTCTAATGTCCTGGCCCCACTGGTGGACCTCCTGATGGCACTGGTATTTCTGGCCACTGTGTGATACAGAGTGTTGGACTGGATGGGCCTTTGGCCTGATCCAACATTGGCATCTCTTGTGTTCTTATGTTCTTATATCCCACCCTCCTGAAACCCTGCCCTCCCAAGACTTCCTCCCAAACATCCAGGAATTTCCCAACCTCGAGTTGGCAACTCTACTCTGGGAAGGAAAAATCAGATGGAACCCAGAAGGACCCAGGCTAACCTACCTGCAAGACCATTAC
>NW_015161421.1:861166-862828 GCF_001447785.1 Gekko japonicus
CAGCTTCGCCCAATTTCCTCCGCAGTTTCATGATCCTGGTTTTTGAGGATCACGAAAGTGCGGAGGAAATCGGGCGAAGCCACGGGTCAAAATGCAGCCCCGCAGCCTCGGGTGTGAAATTGACATGTTTGTGTCGAGGCAAATGGTGGCTGCGCTGCGAGGCAGCTCTAGTGAGAAATCACCCAGAAAGTTTATGAGGAAACTGCCTTCCTTGAACTGAAATTCTGGAGAAACATTCATAAAAACACCACAAAGCAATCCACTCAACAGATGAATTCCAACGCTTATAGAAGTATTCGATATCACTTTGTTTGGAGGACCGAGGCACATTCTGGTACCAAAACTAAAGCAATTAAAATCTTTTTCCACTCAAAAGGCATTGGGGAGGTTTCTTATGCCATATACCTCCCGCCCTTAATCTCTTCTCTCTCATATCAAAAGCTGAAACAAGTATTGACTCTTGGAATGTTGGCAGGTACCTTACAATGACAGCACCTTATTTCTTACCCACTACAGCTATCTGTTTCTTATTTAAAAGCTTACATAGAGGTGAAGGATACAGATCTAAGAACAAACACCCATATACATTTCTCTGATTTTTTTTTTCTTTGTGAAGGACTACGATAATTAAAATGCTTTCCTTACAAGTGAAGTAGCTTTTTTTATTATTTGTGCCACTTGGAAAACCGAATGCAATCGGAAGCAGTCTTAACATTATTATTTTTTAATTCCCCTATCATTTCAGAACAGTGTTCACAATTCTAGTACTTAAATCTTCCCTCAAAAACACAAGAGCCGGGGGGGAGGGGGGGAGGAAAGGAAAAAAAACAACAGATTATGGGTCGAATATAGCAGTGAAATTTATCTGAAAGTCAGCCAGTATCATTTCTCTATCCATGTTGGATGCCACTGCAGCCGGAAGCATCCCCTCCTCCTGTCTGAACTATGCACCTGGAGGTTGCTGCTGGCGAGAACTGAGCTCAAGGGAGTTGTTGGGGGGGAGGAAGGAAAAAAGAGGCTAAGATCTCACCTAAAGATCCAAACTCAGCTGACCAGCCACCTCCAGAGGCATGCTCAGCGGTGCAGCCCAGTCGGAGTGAGGGGAGCACAGTCCACTGCTGCCCTCGCCCCACACCTCCCAGAAAGGACAAGACAAAGCACACCCCTCACTGGCTGTCCGGGCACAAAGTTACACAGGAGCCTTCCACCCCGCCGACTGGAGCACAGCTGCTGTCCTGGGAACAAAGGAGGGATGGCGGTGGAATTGGATTGCCTTCTCCCAGAAAATGCCGCCCCAGTGGCTAGGAAAAGGGACTGGGTTCTGAAGGGTTGTTATGTCTGCTGACCGCCACCAGGGGCCAGCGAATACCCCAGAGCTTGGCTCTGTAAGAACAATGGGGACTAGGCTCCTAGTCTCTCCACTTGGGAACCAATAGGACAGTGGCGGGAGAGTTAAACTCACCAACGGGACCTAGGGGTGTGTCCCCAGGTGTGTATATAGTTGGCCAGCCAGCCGTTAGTCTTTGGCTGATTTCGCACTAGAGCCGCTGTTTGCCCCGATACTATTGGTCAATTTCACACCCGAAGCTGCAGGGCTGCATTTTGACTCGCGGCTTCGCCCGATTTCCCCCGCAGTTTCGTGATCCTGTTTTTTTGAGGATC
>NW_015161421.1:863380-877161 GCF_001447785.1 Gekko japonicus
CCCAGAAAGTTTATGAGGAAACTGCCTTCCTTGAACTGAAATTCTGGAGAAACATTCATAAAAACACCACAAAGCAATCCACTCAACAGATGAATTCCAACGCTTATAGAAGTATTCGATATCACTTTGTTTGGAGGACCGAGGCACATTCTGGTACCAAAACTAAAGCGATTAAAATCTTTTTCCACTCAAAAGGCATTGGGGAGGTTTCTTATGCCATATACCTCCCGCCCTTAATCTCTTCTCTCTCATATCAAAAGCTGAAACAAGTATTGACTCTTGGAATGTTGGCAGGTACCTTACAATGACAGCACCTTATTTCTAACCCACCACAGGTATCTGTTTCTTATTTAAAAGCTTACATAGAGGTGAAGGATACAGATCTAAGAACAAACACCCATATACATTTCTCTGATTTTTTTTTTCTTTGTGAAGGACTACGATAATTAAAATGCTTTCCTTACAAGTGAAGTAGCTTTTTTTATTATTTGTGCCACTTGGAAAACCGAATGCAATCGGAAGCAGTCTTAACATTATTATTTTTTAATTCCCCTATCATTTCAGAACAGTGTTCACAATTCTAGTACTTAAATCTTCCCTCAAAAACACACCATAGAATAAACGTCAGATGTTTGAGAGCCGCAAGACACAAACAAATATGACACACACGTTTTTATTGGAAAATATGCAAATTTGCATTTTATTAACATCAAACGACACTGCCAAAAATAAAAGCAAAAGGGGTAAAAACAGATATTGCTAATGATATCTAAATATCTAGTCAAAACAGGAGAACCCTGTGCTACGCTAGAATCACAGAGTTGGAAGGTACCTCCAGGGTCATCTAGTCCAACCCCTGCACGATGCAGGAAATTCACAAATACCTCTCCCCCCCATGACTCCCCAACTCCATGCCCAGAAGAGGGCAACCCACCCCCCTCCCAGGATCTCTGGCCTCCCAGAAAGGACAAGACAAGACAAGACAAAGCACACCCCTCACTGGCTGCCCGGGCACAAAGTTACACAGGAGCCTTCCACCCCGCCGACTGGAGCCCTGCTGCTGTCCTGGGAATAAAGGAGGGACGGCGGTGGAATTGGGTTGCCTTCTCCCAGAAAATGCCGCCCCAGTGGCTAGGAAAAGGGACTGGGTTCTGAAGGGTTGTTATGTCTGCTGACCGCCACCAGGGGCCAGCGAATACCCCAGAGCTTGGCTCTGTAAGAACAATGGGGCCTAGGCTCCATGGCAGGAGATTTAAACCCACCAACGGGACCTAGAGGGGCGTCCCCAGGTGTGTATATAGTTGGCCAGCCGGCCGTTAGTCTTTGTCTTTTGTTGTGTACCAGTAAACCATGCTGATCACTACGTCGGTCTCAGCGGTTTCAACATGCGTCTAACCCACTACACTTCACTCTCTCCATCCAGATCTCCTGGGGAAGCAGCCGAGGCCTTGAACTACTGCCCTGACTGCTATGTGGTTAAGTGGGTGAAGCGAGGCAGGGTCAGCCCTGGTCAGTATTTGGATGGGAGACGTGGCTGCGTTTGGGCCACTTCGTCCGTCCAGCAGGGAAGGGCGGGAATCCCGAGTGCACGTCCAGCTGGACTCGGCGGCACAGCTGGCGGCTTCCTCCTCTACATGCTCACGTTCCTCCTCGGCTCTTGCGCTCTCTTTTCCCACTCTACATCTCCGGGCGGCCTCTCTGGTGAAGGAGAAGAGCTTCCAAACTTGCCTATTTCTCCTTCCTTCCCCACTTCACACAGGGCGACGGCGGAAATAGTTGCATACCTACGCTCAGAGGCATTGTCCCCCCTAGACCTCCGCAAGCCACACCGTGTTCCCTCTAAGCTGAGTTAGTGTGAGCTAGCGCACAGTTTATTTAGCCTCTGGCTCACACACTTTTGTCTTTGCTCAGGAAGGAGGGCCTCAGAGCAAACCAATTTATGCGGTAGCCAAATTGTCCACTCGCAACTTTGATGGCAGTAGCTCACGAAGTAGAATCTTTGCTCACGAGACCCCACAGCTTAGAGGGAGCATTGCACACAATATGTCTGAAAGAGGCGCATGCAGCTCACGAGCTGCACAAAGAGACATTTTCCGACTGCCACATGACTAGTTCTGTCAAATGTGTGAGAGAAGGAGGGCGGCAAAGCTATTACTGGTTGTGCAAGATTATTCACTTGCTGTGTGGGACTGGGTGCAAAGCAAATGGCTCACTTGGCGCTGAGATGGGGGGGGATTCCTCAGTGCACTAGGGGCTAATCTCTGCACTGGAAGGTTAAAAAGTGTGCACCAGCACCCCCTAGCTCAGTTTACAGGGAACACTGCTTGGTGATCTCCCTTCCGAGTACCAACCCTGCTAAGCTTCTGAGATCTGATGAGATTGGGCTATGCCATCCCACCATCCCTCCCATACAACACATATATCAGGAATAACAACAACAACAACAACAAGTAGTAGTAGTAGTAGCAATAGTAGTAGTAGTAGTTTCTGTTCTGGAAAAATTCAAAAAAAGATTTGTGAAACTTATTTTTATTGACTAAGGTACTTCAGATAAGCAATTCTACAAGCGCCATCACATTCTGAGGTGAGACAGGTGGTGACAAGATTAATGGCCTTTTCAGTGGTAGCACCATGAATATGGAATTCTCATCCTGTAACTTGCTTAAATTCTCTCTGGCTGTAGAAAAGAGTGAGTCCAGTAGCACCTTAAAGGCAAAAGCTCACACCCTGCCAGAAATTTTCTTACTTTTTAAGGTGCCACTGTACTTTTGTTCTTTTCAACTGCTACACACACTAACACGGCTATCCATCTTGATCCATCTCTGGCTATACTTACCTATCACCTAAAAATGTGGTTTTGTCAGGCTTCTGATGGTGTTTGCCAATATGCTACTTCATTTTGTTGTCACGAGTTTACTCGTGTGCCCCTGCACCAGAGAGTTACACTGACTTCATATAGTTAAGTTTCAAAATGTGAACCTCCTTTCCCCAACCCCATTTTATAAATGGTAGCTTTATTTTTTTTTCCAAGTTAAGGATGTTGATTGTTGTTTTACATTTTTATAAGATGCTCTGAGTTTTATGAAAAGCAAGACAAAAATATTTCAAATAAATAGGATTCTGCAAATCATCCAAACAAGTCTTAGGTTTCAAAAGCATTTTCTTAAATGCATATGGTCAGGGAAAATTAGTCCCTATGAATCTGAATCTCATGAGAAAAACAAAACCTGATAGAATTAAGGAGAAAAAAAGGTCCACTAGTTTCAATATGTCAGCCTTAAGAAAGCAAACTTAATGGTATGTATACAATAAGCTGATACACGGCTGCCATTCGGAACGGTAACCCGTGTCTTAGAATCATAGAATGTTAGAGTTGGAAGGGACCTTGAAGGTCATCTAGTCCAACCCCCAGCACTCTGCAGGAGCATAGCCGAAAGATAGCCCTACATACCTACAACATACCCGAAAGATGGTCATCCAGCCTCCGCTTGAAAATGTCCAGCGAAGGAGCATCCACCACCTCCCGAGGCAGACTGTTCCACTGCTCAACCACTCTTACAGTTAGGAAGTTTCTCCTGATATTTAGCCGGTAACGACTCCCTTGTAATTTCCACCCATTAGATCTAGTCTTGCAATCCGGAGCAAGAGAGAATAGATCTGCTCCATCTTCTACATGACAGCCCTTCAAATACCTGAACACTGCAATCATGTCCCCTCTAAGCAGGGGTCATTTCCTGCGGGAGCGCACAGGAGCGGAGCTCTGGCAGTAAGGAGCTCAGGGGGTGGGCACATGAAACAAGCCACGCCCCCTGCTCCCAGCAGCCCTCAGTCGGGCCACGAGGAGCAAGAAGCAGCCAGGTAAGTTGCAGAGCCCCCCGGCCCACCTTCAGGTACAAGCTCTCTCTCCTCTGCGAGTGCAGATCTGCTACCCAATAGATAGCAATCCAAAACAGTCCAGTGGAGCCTGAGTGGTGGGTGTTTCCTTCTGACACACTTCCGGTGATGTCAGGGGGTGTGTCATATGCAAATAAGTTATGCTAATAAGTTATGCTAATGAGCTCCTGCACCTCTTTTTCTACAAAATGACCCCTGCCTCTAAGCCTTCTCTTTCCCAGGCTAAACATACCCAACTCTTTCAGCCTTTCCTCATAAGACTTGGATTCCATCCCTCTCACCATCCTGGTTGCCCTCTTCTGGACAAGTCTTCATTTCCTGTCCCTAATCATGTAAAAGATGGGGGTGGGGAATGTGGGACACAGGTGACATGAGACAAAATATATGACATGATGTCATTGTATTCTGAGTTCCCCTGCCCTTAAAGCACGAGCCAGTGAAGTGGGGCAAAGGACAGAGCAATTTGCAATACAACAAGAAGAAAAGAAGAAGAAGAAGAAGAAGAGATTGGAGTTATACCCCGACCTTCACTACCCAAGGGAGTCTCAGAGCGGCTTACAATCTCGTTTCCCTTCCCCTCCCCACAACAGACACCCCATGAGGTAGGTGGGGCTGAGAGAGCTCTGACAGAAACTGCTCTTTTTCAAGGACAGCTGTGCCAGAACTATGGCTTGCCCAAGGTCATCCAGCAGGTGCAAGTGGAGGACACAAGACACACTCCTGAGGGCGGCCCGAGAGGAAAGCATTTACAGGAGAAATTCTTGTGGGGCTGTGCCCCCCAAAGCCCCACCATAGCTACGGTCCTGGTTTGCACATACACAAAATGAAGGTCACTCAGCGATGAAAAGGATGTCTTTTCAGAACAGGCAGTTTCAGAAATGCCCTTCCAATGAAAAGCTCTCTGTTGCCTTCATCCTTTCCCTCAGTCCAACCACATACAACCCAGACACTTGAACTTCTGCCAGTGAAGTCGTAATTCTGGGCCCTCCTCTTCCCATCACGTAGATCTGATACCCTGTGGTTATACCTCAGTGGGACTTATACTGCTGCTGGGCATTAAAGTTGAGTCCCAGATATGGAAAAAGGTAAAAACCAACCCTGACTGTTCCCTGGAAGGCCAGATAATGAAACTGAAGCTCAAATACTTTGGCCACCAAATGCGAAGGGAGCACTCACTGGAGAAGACCCTGATGCCGGGAAAGATTGAAGGTCAAAGAAGATGGGGACGGCAAAGGATGAGCTGGTTAGACAGTGTCATAGATGCAACGAACATGAAGTTGAGCAAACTTCAGAGGACGGCGGAAGACCAGAAGGCCTGGCGTGATCTGGTCCATGGGGTCGCAAAGAGTCGGACTCAACTATGCGACTGAACAACAACAAAAGATCCCTAGTGATATTTCTAAGTAGCTTTCATGTGGCAGCCAATGACATATACTTGTGCAGAAAACAAGTGCAATTTACTAACACATAATAAGAACATAAGAAGATCCCTGCTGGATCAGACCAGTAGTCCACCCAGTCTGGTATCCTGTCTCAGACAGTGGCCAATGAGTTCTTCTGGATGGCCAACAGCAGGGCATAGAGGCCAAGGCCTTCCCCTGATGTTGCCTCCTGGCTCTGGGATTAAATATAATAAATACCAATGGGGGCCCCAGGAGACTTGTGGGGGTAATCCCAACCCCCCTAATCACTGGGCCTTGTGTGGCTCCAGGCCCTATCACTCACTTTGGAGCCTGGCCACATTGGTGGCAGATGCTGGAAGCCGCTCCAAGCCCAAAGCACCTCCTGGCATCATCCACCACCACAGTCAGGCCCCCAGTGGCTTCCAGCATCTTATTCTTCAGAACGAGGGTCCTGTTTGGAGCACCGTTTCATGAGAAACACAACTGCCACAAGGATTTGTATGAAGAGAGAAGGTCCCACAAGTGTCTGGGTTCTAGGTCACAATGGATTTTGAAGGTAAGCACCAGCTTAATGTGGACCTGGGAACACGTAGGCAGCCAGTGAAGAGACTTCAAGACCAGCGTAACATGGTCCTGATGGACAGCCCCTAAAAACAAATGGACCATCACACTTTGCAACAGCTGAAGTTTCCAAATAGTCTTCAAGGGCAGCCCCATGTACAGTATGGTACAGTAGCCTAGCCCTAAGGTTACCATAGTATGGTTCAGCTTGCCCAGATCAGGTGCCTGCACAAATGGGATCAACTTCTCAACTAAATACAGACTGGAAACAAAGTTTCACTATGCCATTTACCTGTTTCTCCAGGCTCCCAACATCCCTCAACACTTCCTAGGATCTTATGAGACCAAGCGGCCACCAGGGGTGGAATAATTTAACTGGTCCACCACTAGGGGTATCAGGTTCCCCCCTAGCCACCAGCAGGAGGTGTAGGGTTGCCAGATCCAGGTTGGGAAACTCCTGGACATTTGGGGATGGAGGTCTGGGAACAACAGGGACCTCAGTGGGGTACAATGCCATAGAGTCCACCCTCCAAAGCAACCATTTTCTCCAGGGGAACTGATCTCCATAGTCTAAAGATGAGCTGTAATTCCAGTGGATCACCAGGTCCCACCTGGAGGTTGGCATCCCTATCTGCCACCCATATGGAGGTAGGGGGCTCACTTCAATCAAGTTCAAGCCCAAACCCAAACCTCACATAAAACCAAAGCCCATGTCCCAACTAAAAAAAAGCTCATGATTTGTCAAGTTTAATGAGTCCTCAGAATGGCTACCCCCCCCCTCCCAGTTTGTCCCTGCTTGGCAGCCTTTCCCAAAATCCAGGGAGAAATTGGGAGGAAGAGCATTTGGGAAGCATCCACAATGTCTCAAAGGCTGCTGACCGCAAACTTGACAGAGCCGGAATTCAGAAAACGTTCAGAACATGCTTCTGATGTCTTTTCTTTTTTTTAACTGCCCCCAAAGGGGCAGGGTTTTATTACATTTTCCTCATAATATACACAAACAACCATAACATATACATGCATATACATACATACTAACGTACAAACAGATACATGGAGGTTATTTTCAATTTTACCAATATTTATACTGATGTCTATTCCACCTTAATAACAATTTCTCATGACCTATGTAAGCAACTTTTCTGTCTCTATCCTCCTAACAGGTATATATTTCATTTAGTAAACTCTTAGTCTGTCTCTTGTAAGCTTGCCTATATATGTTTGTCATACCAGTTATAGAACCGTGACCAAGTATTCTGGAATGTCGAATCTGTTGCGCCTTTTATCAATGAAGTCAATTTATCCAATTCCGCAGCCTCCGAGATTTTATTTACTAGTTCTCGTTTTGTTGGTATCTCCGGTAATTTCCAATATTTTGCATAGAGAATTCTTGCAGCCATAGTTAAAAAAAACAATCAAATAGCCATCATCCTTGTTAGAATTATCAGGTAGAATATTCAGCAACAAAGTCTCTGGTGTAAATGGTACTACCGTCCCTAGTACCTTTTGCAAGATTTCGTGTACCATTACCCAATATTTCTTAGATCTTTCACAATGCCACCACATGTGGTAAAATGAGCCAACCTTATTTTCACATTTCTAACACTTATTCGAACATTTCGGGTCAATTTTATCTAACCTTAGCTAACATGCTTCTGATTTCTGATGTAGCGGCAATGCCTGAGGGCTGGGTCACGGGCCTGTAGGTATGGTGGAGCTATTTGTGGCTCCGCCCCCTTTCTTAAAGGCACAGTCCCACAGGAATTTGTCCTGAAAACTCTTTTTAAAACATTTTAAAGGTGCATGCTCCTGGTTCTCATGCCCACTTCTCCTCACCTGCAGGGTTTTTTTTCCCAGTTTGGGGGGCTCTCCTCCAGACTCCTGCAGCCAAAGTGGCTCACTTGGGGCTTCTGCTACCCTACCTGCTCCTTTCCTTTGGCAGCCCCCTTAAAAATGTGAAAGCCCCCCCCCCGAATAAAATCTTAGTTACGGGCCTGCTGGATCGGTCTCGGGACTTGTCTGGTTCTCACTTCACTTAGGGAGACCCAGGAGGCCAATGACTGCTGTAGACAAACATTGATCCACTTATCAATTCTAGTTCTCAAAACCTGGCCAGGACCCTGGGGAAAGCTAGCCATTGTAAAAGGCGGAAGAAGAGTTGACTGATCTGAAGTCTCCCGTCCCTTCTAGCCACTTTTCTGTTCCAGGGGAAGGAGCAGCGAGGTGAGGAGTCTCCTGAATATAAATAGGAATAAAGTCTATTATAATTACAAATCCGGCTACCCAGCGCTCCGCTCTAAACCCAGAAATGATAGGCTGACACTGACACGGGGAACCCAGACGCCAATTACAAATGCATCTAACTGATGCCTCAGAACCCGCCAGAAGAGAGGCTGGATTGGAAAAGGCCACTTGTCAGGGATTCGTCCCTCCCGGAACTAGAGAGGAATCACATTGTGCAAATTATCAGCAGATCACCGCAGCTAAATAATTAACGCTAATAATGAACGCTAACATCAGGTGTGTCACATTATTTCTGAACAGAAGAAGGCTGGGGAGGGGAGTGGGGTGGGGGGAAGAGAGGATATGAAACCGATTTTATCCTGCCACTCAGAGTGTTATGGTATTTACATTTTTCCCCTGTAAGAGACACCCATGTATCCCAGGAGAAGATGGTTTTCCAGAACACATGCTCAAGGAAGGAAGGAAGGAAGGAAGGAAGGCCATATAACTTTACCTCTTGTAAATAATGTTCACATTAAGGAAGTCAAGGAGAGGATCTTCTTTTATTCTCTCTCTCCCCCTCCCCCTCAAAAGACAGGAAGGAAGAGGAGGAGGAGGAAGAAGAGGAGGAGATTGGATTTATTCCCCGCCCTTCCCTACCCGAAGGAGTCTCAGAGCGGCTTACAATCTCCATCCCTTCCCCTCCCCACAACAGACACCCTGTGAAGTAGGTGGGGTTGAGAGAGCTCTTTTGAGGACTGCCCCTGGGATAACACCTCTGAGAGAACTTGTGACTGACCCAAGGTCACACCAGCAGCTGCAAATGGAGGAGTGGGGAATCAAATGCGATTCTCCCAGACTAGAGCCCGCACTCTTAACCACTACACCAAACTGGCTCTTCAGTAAGCCTCTAGGTAATGCTTAGGGCTGCCAAACTCCAGTGGGAGCTGGGGAGTCCTCTGAATTACAACTGATCTCCTGGTGACAGAGATCAGTTCCCCTGGAGAAAATGGCTGCTTTGGAGGGTTCACTCCCTGGCATCATCCACTGCTGAGGTCTCTCCCCTCACCAACTTCCGCTCTCCCCAGGCTCCACCCCCCAACAACAACAAAATCCCCAGGAATTTCCCAAACTGGAGTTGGTAAACCTAGTCATTCTCTTGATTTGACAGTTGTTTACAAGATACAAAGAAATGAGATAAGAGTATCTATGACTTGGGGCCCCAGCCTTTTTGAGCCCATGGGCACCTTTGGAATCCTGATGCAGGGTGGTCTTGGGGGCGCAAGAACAAAATGGGTGCCACAGGAGGCAGAACTGATCACAAAATGTCAGGGAGGGCGGTTATACAGAAGTCTCATAGCAACTCTTCAACATTTAAAGCAGACCTTCCAGTTAACAGGATGTCTCTTAATCTGCACAGCCAATCAAAAGCCCTGCTTGGCCCTTCTCACTTTCTAAAAAAAACCCTTGGCAGGCACCAGAACATGGGTCGATCTATGAGATATTTTTGTATGGACGGATTGCTTAATTTAAGCCACAGTTTTCCTCCCCCCTCACAAAGGATTTTTTTTTGGGGGGGAAAGGAGGACACGATTAACATTGGGGAAACAGCCCCCAATACATAGCGATGGCGAGTTGAGTCAGAAACACACACACCACCAATGTTGCGATAACACTGCCACCACTGACAACGAGAGCAACACACTGTCTAGTGTCACAACGGAAGAGTGCTCTTTTGATCTCGCTAAGGGGCTGTCTGTTCCTCAACTCGAAACCGGGGCTCGCGTGGCAAAAAAAAAAAAATCAATTTGCGAGCTCATTACATAAATCCATATTAAACTATTTAGTCCATATTTAACACTGTAACACGGATAGTCAGGGTGAATTAAGTGGATTTTATTTCTAGGTGGCAGGGAGCCAATGTGCACCCTTCTTTGTTTCTCCCCCCCTTCCCCCCCCCTTTTCCTTTTTATTTCTTTTGTAGTCTTTTAATCTTTGGAAACCAGGGAGAGAGAGGAAAAAAATCATCTGCATTTAAAAGGGCCTAGAGGAAAAAGAGGCACAGGCATGCGCAAAAAAAAACAAAAAAGAGGAGAGAGAAAAAAATGACAGTCCTTCATTATGATGTCCTTAAACACTAATGAGATCGATATATTCAATCCTTGGGGTGCTATTGACAACATATTTGTTGCGGTCTCATTGTCATTCTTCTCATATTGCCTGGCTCTAAACAAAGACATGCTGGACTGTGGCAGATCGCATTCGTGCAACAAACGGGAATGTTTTCTTGCTCAGGGACGGAGCTAAAGATGTGACGATCCCACACACGGTCCCTTTGAGAAATCCGGATGGCCGAAGCCATCCTTCTTTCGAGTCTTCCCCTTGGCCTTACTTAGAGGCATGGCTTCCCAATTAGAGCTGACAACCTCCAGGTGGGGCCTAGAGACCTCCCCAAATGATCTCCAGATGACAGCGATCAGCTCCCCTGGAGGAAATGGCTGCTTTGGTAGGTGGACTCTGTGGTATCATACCTCACTGAACATAAGGACATAAGAGAAGTCATGTTGGATCGGGCCAATGGCCCGTCGAGTCCAACACTCTGTTTCACACAGGGAAGTCCTGCCCCACTCCAAACCCCACCTTCCCCTAGCTCCATCTCCAAAATCTCCAGGTATTTCACAAGCCTATGAGGGGAATTTTAACTCTATAGGACTGTACTTGCTGAACTCTCTCCCCTCTCCTAACCACACCCTCTCCAAGCTCCACCCCCAAATCTTCAGGATTCTCCCAACCCAGAGTGGACATTTTTTATTATTCCTTTCTTTCTTTATGAGATGTTTATGACACCCTCCCCCAGAAGCAGGCTCACGGCAAGGTACAATGAGCCAATAGAACATATAAAACCATTTCCATATCATTTCAGTTAAAATCTAAAACACAACTAATCTGCATGATTGTAAGGTGGTAATACATCAGACCTCAGGGTTATAAGTAGAAGGAGGAGGAGGAGGAGATTGGGGTTATACCCCGCCCTTCACTACCCAAAGGAGTCCCAGAGTGGCTTACAATCCCTTTCCCTTCCCCTCCCCACAACAGACACCCTGTGAGGTGGGTGGGGCTGAGAGAGCTCTTTCAAGAACTGTCCCTGAGAGAACAGCTCTGACAGAACTATGGCTTGCCCAAGGTCATCCAGCAGCTGCAAGTGGAGGAGTGGGGAATCAAACCTGGTTCTCTCAGATTAGAGTACACGCTCTTAACCACTACTCCAAACTACACCAAAGGGCTATCGTGTTAATAACTGGGGCCAGCCCCCAGCCTGTGGTACAGGCTGCTATGGCAATTAGATTAGGCTGGTTGGAGAATGGGCTGGTTAGAGCACGGGAGGCCAGTGTTATGTTCCCCCACTTGATTTTTTTCCTCCATTTAGGCAAAGTCCAGTAATTTTGTAAGAAGGGGTGAAACTAGTGTTGCCAATTGCCAGGTAGTGACTGGATATCTCCTGGGATTTCAACTGATCTCCAGGAAGCAGAGATCAGTTCCCCTGGAGAAAATGTCCACTTTGGCAGGTGGACTCTATGGCACGACACCCCACTGAGGTCCCTCCCCTCCCCAAACCCCGCCCTCCTCTGGCTCCGCCCTCAAAATCTCTAGGTATTCCCCAACCTGGAGCTGGCAGCCTTTAGTGAAATCCAACAGGGGGGGGAACATTCCTCAAAACCTAAGCTTTATTCTGGTGCTGCAAACAAATCAGAATTTGTCGTGATGAGAACAGGCCCGGTGTATTCTCTCTCCCTCTGCACCTCCAGTGGAACCAAGGCGAAAGCCTTCTCAATTGAGGACGGAGCCTCTGTTTCGTTTGACATCTGAATCTGGGTGCATCAGCAAATCAGAACATGAGGAATTTCACATTACCCTTTTTAGCCCTTTTTGAAGCCGTTTTTGATCCGTCATGGAGTAAACCGGTATAGGGCTGCCATTTCACACATGGCTTTCCCCTTCCGGTAAAGAGCTGGATCTGAAGCAGTTTGCCATTTCAGACTGCACCACTTTTTCCCACTTTTTCCCCGCCGTTTTTCGCCCATGCGGGCGATCTCTGGCTTTTTTTTGTTGAACATTCGCTTTAGAGCGCTATAGCACTATAACAAAACACTCCAGGCATTCCAATGGGGTTGATATAATGCTGTTGCGTTATAGTGTTATAGCACTATAACGCTATAAAGCGAACGTTCCACACACACACAAAAAGCCGGAGATCGCCCACGCGGGCGAAAAATGGTGGGAAAAAGCGCATCGGAACTGGGAGAGGAAACTGAAGACTACTTGGAAGCGGTTGACAGGTAAAACGCTTCAGCCCCGTTTCCTAAACGGGACAGAAGCGTTTATGTGTGAAATTACAAATATATTCCGGTAGGGAACCAGTTCTAAAATGTTTCTGTCTGAAATGACAGACCAGAAACCATTTGGGAACCGTTCCTCTTCCGGATTATATCGTCTGTCTGAAATTCCTACATGTCTCCTACCGGCCAACGAGAATTCTAAGCTGCTCCTAAATATGTGAGCAAGAAACAAACCAATTGGCTGAACTGCCTAGATTAAAATGTCACAGCAAAATAAGGACGCCATCCTCCAGGTGGGGGCCGGGAGTTCTCCCAGAATTACAGGTGATCTGCAAACGACAGAGATCAGTTCCCCTGGCCTGGAGGAAAGGGCAGCTTTGGAGGGTGGGCTCTATGGAATTGCACTCCCTCCGCGCAATCGCTCCACCCCGGACTCTGCCCTCCCCAGTCTCCGGCCCCAGATCTCCAGGAATCCCCCACACCAGAGTCTGCTTTGCCTGTGACATCTAAATACAGGCGAAACCTCACCCCGATGTTCTTGAGAGCCAGTTTAAGGAGGCGGTTTAGTGTAGTGGTTAAATTCACGGACTCTAATCTGGGAGAACCGGGTTTGATGCCCCAATCCTCTACTTGCAGCTGCTGGACAACCTTGGGTGTTCTTGAAAAGAGCAGTTTGTGTCAGAGCTCTCTCAGCCCCACCTTCACAGGGTGCCTGTTGTGGGGAGGGGAAGGGAAAGGAGTTTGTAAGCCACTCTGAGACTCCACGTGAAGGGCGGGGTATAGCCTCCTCCTCCTCCTCCTTCTTCTTCAGACCTTGGCTGCAATTACACACACTAAATAATCCACTTTCAACTTTCCAACTGGATTTTACTCTGTGAACGGGCAAAACCCAGTTGGAAAGTGCATCGAAAATGGACTATTTAATGTGTGTGATCACAGCCAGTGTTCCCTCTAAGCTGAGTTAGTGTGAGCTAGCTCACAGTTTTTTCGTTCATCATCCGGCTCGCACATTTTTTTGTCTTCGCTCAGGAAGGATGGCAAACTGATTTATGCAGCAGCCAAATCGCTCGCTCACAACCTTTAATGCCAGTAGCTCACAAGGTAGCATTTTTTGCTCACGAGACTCCACAGCTTAGAGGGAACATTGGTTCACAGCCCTTGAGACCTTCCAACTGATCGGGAACATTAACCACGCTACAAATTGTTCTTGAAGTGACTTCTTGGAGGCAACCCCAGACAGAATGCCCTGCCTTTCCCCCTGTTTGAGCCAGTTTGGTGTAGTGGTTAAGTGTGCGGACTCTAATCTGGGAGAACCAGGTTTGATTCCCCACTCCTCCACTTGCACCTGCTGGATGACCTTGGG
>NW_015161421.1:877427-894834 GCF_001447785.1 Gekko japonicus
TTCTTCTTCTTCTTCTTCTCCTCCTCCTCCTCCTCCTCCTCCCCACCTTGTCACTCTGGACTTCCTATACTCTGATTTTCATGGACATAAAAAAACAACAACAACAGATGACAAGCACATGGACAGAATGGCCACAGTGTAGCTGGGATACAGCTCCTACACCTTAAATATCTCAGAAGTGGGGTAAGACTTAGAAGAGCCATTTACTTCATAGTAGCTGTTGGGCTCCAAACGTCATCCGAGCTTTCAAAAAAATAATAATCAACCTTTCAACTTTTCCCTGCTCCCTCCTAGGGGACACTACTAAATTCTGCAGCACAACTATTTCAGCGAAACAATCGCCATTTCGATTTTACTCCCCCCCACTTAAGCTCATTCGACCTGTGAGCAGTGTTCTCTCTAAGCTGAGTTAGTGTGAGCTAGCTCACAGTTTTTTAGCCTCCGGCTCACACATATTTGTCTTAGCTCAGGAAGGAGGGCTCCAGAGCAAACGAATGTATGCCGCAGCCAAATTGCTCGCTCACAACTTTAATGCCAGTAGCTCACAGAATTGAACTTTTGCTCACAAGACTCCACAGCTTAGAGGGAACATTGCCTGTGAGTAGTTTTTGTGTCATTTTTTTTTTTTTTTTGGTTTCCTTCCGATGGATTCATCCAAATAAATTCAAATAGCTATTAGTTTATTTTGCAACAAAACAGCACATCGGTGATTGATAATGTATGTGGCAAAGAGCCAGTATAAAAGATAACAAATACCAGCCCGATGATGAACGAAAGAAAAAGGCTCGGAGTGAGAACTAGGTTTCCCAGGCAGCTCTTTGCACCCAGCGGGAGTGCTGCGGACAGAGAAATGGTGGGGCCACAGCGCTGGCTGAGGCATTGCGTCACTTCCGGTAAGGACCCGGAAGTGATATAGAGTGGCTATAGGAATTGCTGGAAACATGATTCCTAGAGCTACCCTATGTTACTTCGAGGTTTTTACTGGAACACTGCTGTTTTGTTGTTGTTGTTGTTTTCTCCTGCCACCACTCATAATGGCAGCAGGCAACAGGAGCTGGGGGCAGGTAATCCCCCACCAAGGACTTGGCAGCCCTAGATGACACACAAGAACAGACAACAAGCACACATTTGTATGATCTGACCTATCTCCTGTCTCTCCCAGTGTTTTCTTCTCATTCCTCACTTGGCTCCCTATGAAGAACCTGTTGGATACTGTAACTCCACATGCAAGAGGACCTGGGAAGGAAATGGTTAAGAGAATTCTCTCACTGGCAGGGGTCATTTCCTGCAGGAGCGCACGGGAGCGGAGCTCCGGCAGTAAAGAGCCCAGGGGGCGGGCACATGCAACAAGCCCTGCCCCCTGCTCCCAGCAACCCTCAGTCAGAACAAGAAGCAGCCAGGTAAGTTGCAGAGTCCCCTCTGCCCCCCCCCAGGTCCAAAACCGTCCAGTGGCACCTTTAAGACCAAGTTTTATTCAGGTACAAGCTCTCCCTCCTCTGCGAGGACAGATCTGCATGTTCCCCCCCCCCCAATAGCTAGCAATCCAAAACAGTCCAGTGGAGCCTGAGCAGTGGGTGTTGCCTTCTGACACACTTCCGGTGATGTCAGAGGGTGTGGCATATGCAAATAAGTTATGCTAATGAGTTATGCTAATGAGCTCCGGCACCTCTTTTTCTGCTAAATGACCCCTGCTCACTGGGATACACTTGGCGCTTGGCTCCACGCTCTCATCTGTTACGTGTTGAACCTTTTTGGTTCTCTTTCATCTTATATAGGGCATCTTCGCTGTCTTACCTGGGCTTGGAGCTGTAGCAAGTTAATGTTTTTGGAGCTAATTTGTTCACAATAAGTTAAATATACCAACACGCGTATGTCATGTAAGACGTGCTTTGATTTTTGTAAGTAAAATTTCTTTCTCTTGTTACCACTGGAGTCAGGTCATCTTTGTAATCTGTCTGAACCGCATTTCCCCTTAAGCGAGAAACGTGGAGAATCGGGGATAATGTGTAAAGTGTTTGTGCTTCCAAGTCAAATTATTATTATTATTTTTACATTTAACCCGACAGAACCAACATCACCGTGCCAGCACTTTAGGCCTGGAATCCCACAGTACAGGCTCTTCCTTGGTCTTCTTCCAGCTCCTTCAAATTACAGCATCCAGAAAATATCTTTACAGTCCACCACTATGGTAAACAAGTGTGCTCCCACGCGACATGAAGAAAAGAGCCCTGTGCCTTGAGGACCTTAACCAGCAGAGATCTTGATTTAGGAAGAATATCTTCCCATTCCGCGATATCTTCCTCGACATCTTGAGAATTACCAACAAACACTGTGCAAACAGAGTCTTATGAAGCATATGGAGACAGATTACGGCAGAACGGGAAGGCCACCTGTTCACCACTTCATCTAATTTAAATTCTTTCATTAACGAAATCAAATATTTCCCCCCTTAATTAATACCATTGTTGTTTAACAAGGGAGTCGTTTGAAAGCAGTGGGAATCTAGTCGCCATTACACAACTGTTGTGTGCCTCGGGGAAATGGCGCAAAGGTTTTGCAGCTGCATGTGGAGGAGTGGGGATTCAAACCCAGTTCTCCCAGATCAGAGTCCACGCTCCTAACCATTATACCAAACTGGCTCTGGAGCTTTGTCTCTCCAGAGCATTCACCCTGAAAATCTTGTTGGTTTCTAAAATGCCACGGGGCTCCAATCATGCTCTTCCACGGCACGCCAACCAAAACGCCGATCCCAAGACAATAACCTAAGACTTGTATGACTGTCATTCACTTCTGCCATATCTTCCTCAAGTCTGCGATTTATCGAAGGAGACATTAAAAAAAAATCCCATCAACCTTGTTTATGTACAAAATGCTTTGGGGAATTATAACGCTCAAATGCAGAGAAGGCAGATGGATAACTGTCTCAGGCAGGTAGCATTAAAGGGGAACCATTTGAACTTTTCGCACTTATCTGACATTAGAATGCCTATTAAAGCTTAGCAAAAACTCGATGCAGCAAATTCTAAGGGTGTTTTTTTCCCCTCCCCCACAAGAACTTCTAATCACTGCGTGATGTGCCGCGGGGCTGTAAGGAAAGCCATAAAAATTGCTGAGTTTGTGCCAAATAAGTAAGAAAATATCCCAACAAGAAGATGAGCTTTTCGAGTAAAACTCCCCCCCCCCAGTTGCATTTAAAAAATCTTTCCCGGGAAATGGAGCTTAAAAGTTATCAGAGTCTAACTGCAAGATACCCTGTAGCCGCCAGGTCTCCTTTTGGGTTCTTTGCCCAGCCTGCAAGGCAAAGGCTGGTGGTTTCAGCAAGCTCAGGTGGAGACGGCTCTCCTTCCCTTGCAGACGGACAGCATGGATACAGAACAGGTTTGCAACAGGGGAGCGGTGGCACAGTGGGAGTGGGGAGCGGTGGCACAGTGGGTATAACAAACTTTATTCCATAAGCTCACGGACAACGGGGCTTCCCCAGGGCAGCTACAACACTCCTTTTACCCAGCCGCCTTCAGTCCTTCATGCGTCCCGCACTTCCATGCACTCCTCCCTCTCTGTCATGCCTTCCATGCTGGTCTTCACCGCCCAACTCCTCACGGCGGCCATACTTAAATCCTCCCCCAATGTCGGTCTTGCACCTGGGGGTTTTAGGAGGGGGTCTGGACTGTGCTGCTCTCTTTGGCCTCTCCGCCCAAAAGGTGCACCCTCCCCAAACTTAGCAGTTCCAGATCTCCGCAACCAGCCCCTTCCCAATCAGTGCCCTTGGTGTAGTGGTTAAGTGCGCAGACTCTAATCTGGGAGAACGGGGTTTGATTCCCCACTCCTCCACTTGCAGCTGCTGGATGACCAAACCATGCTGTGGTGTAATGTATCTTTAAGATCACTTGGAGTTGTTATGTCCACCTGCAGGCCATTAGCAGAGTGGGTTTTATCAGTCCTCTACTTGCTTGGAGAAACACGTTGTGTTACCTGGTGATAGCTGGATTGAATAAACATTGTATTTTGAATTAAACCCTGCCTGAGATTGTGACTGAGAAGTTGTTGGATTTGTCCTGGACAGTGGACATCACACATGCAGGGCTCTTTTTGTAGCAGGAACACCTTTGCATATTAGGCGACATGCCCCCAATGTAGCCAATCCTCCAAGAGCTTACAGAGCTCTTCTTACAGGGGCTACTGTAAGCTCTTGGAGGATTGGCTACATTAGGGGTGTGTCGCCCAATATGCAAAGGAATTCCTGTAGGGCAGTTCTCAGGAGAGCTCTCTCAGCCCCACCTACCTCACAGGGTGTCTGATGTGGGGAGGGGAAGGGAAAGGAGTTTGTAGGCCGCTCTGAGACTCTGAGTGAGTGGCGGGGTATAAATCCAATCTCTTCTTCTGTTTCTTCTGCCCTTCTGGCCATACCTGATATAACAGCTTATTGAGCTCAGCTGTGCAGCTCTTAAAGGCACCTCCCCTCTTTCCAGCTCCCTGACACCACATCCTTGTTCTCTGGAGACCTGGTCTGGTCTGAAGACAGGACTTCAACCAAAGGAAACAACCCTACTTAAACCAAAACAGACTTAGCTGCACTACAGATTCAAATTGCTGGGATGCAGTACGAGCATGCCCAGGTTAGCCGGATCTCGTGAGATCTCAGAAGCTCAGCCGAGTAGTATTTGGATGTGTTTGGATGGGAGTATTTGGATGGTAGACCTGGCAGTGGCTAGTATTTGGATGGGAGTCCTCCAAGCAGGATATTCTTCCTGGAAAAAGAGGTGTCGGAACTCTCAAGAGGGAAATGAAGGAGCAACACACTGAATTATTTGAAACAATATTATTGGCATGTGCTATGGACTTAAAGGTAAAGGTAAAGGTCCCCTTGCTCGAAAGCTTGTCGAATCCGACTCTAGGGTTGCAGTGCTCATCTCCATTTCAAAGCCATAGAGCCAGCACTGTCCGAAAATGTTTCCGTGGTCATGTGGCCGGCATGACTAAACACCAAGGTGCACGGAATGCTGTTAACTTCCCGCAGAAGTGGTACCTATTTATCTACTTGCAATTTCTTGTTTTCGAACTACTTAAACTTTAAAGCAGTTTCCAAACTTTAGCGATGCCACCAACTTTCTCAGTTCTTTTTTGGGTCTTGCTTTTGGTGGTTAATGCTGAACAATGACACTGAAGCAATCATGTTTTAACATACTTTGTTGGATCAAAGACTGGGGCGCAGTGGGGGGAGTCGGCCAAGGAGCGTGCAAGTGACATCATGCTCCCCCGATGCCCCTCATGAACTTTAAAACTTTTGGGGGGGGCATGAACTTTAAAACTTTTCCGGTGTGTTCCCCCAGAAAAAAAAAAAGCCCTGCCTCCAACAGTGTTCCCTCTAAGCCGAGTGAGTGTGAGCTAGCTCACAGTTTTTTAGCCTCCAGCTCACACATCTTTGTCTTCGCTCAGGAAGGATGGCTCCAGAGCAAACTCATTTATGCAGCAGCCAAATCGCCCGCTCACAACTTGAATGCCAGTAGCTCACAAAGTAGAATTTTTGCCCACAAGACTCCACAGCTTAGAGGGAGCACTGGCCTCCAAGGAATACTAGGGGGGTGATGCAGAGACAGGCCATGGCAAATCACCTCTGAACATCTCTTGCCTTAAAAAACCTACATGATCAGCTTTGGCTCGTATTTGGATGGGGTATCCCCAAGGAATACCAGGGGTGTGACATAGAGGCAGGCAACAGCAAGACCACCTCTGAACATCTCTTGCCTTGAAAACCTCATGGGGTTTGACAGCACTTTCCACCAGCATAGCTCAAGCATGTTGCTGTTCACAACCAGCCAACCTGCATGCCAAGTTCCCTTTCGAACGTGCAGGCGGCTCTTTAAGAAGCGTCGTTGAGAATCACGATGGCGTATCACATGTGCTGTTGGCTTCAGGGTGTGGGATAGGCATTGAAATTGATTGGCTTGAGGAGCATTTCACATCGCTTTGTATTCCCCGCTGCATTTCTAGTAGCGCTTCTGTTTATTAAAGGGTGTTAATTGTGACATTTAATTGTCTAAAACTGCTAATAGGGGACTTAGCAGTCCATTACGTTCGCTAGTCTTAAACAGGCACTTTGGAGTTGCAAAAATCCAGGCACAAATCCAATTTTAAAAGATCCTAGTCGGCAGGCCTAATTGTGCAATCAGTCTTTCCGTTCTGGCACATTCCTGAAGTTTCTCTGTGATGCCGCAGACACCTAGGCTGAAATATGTGCAAAACTCTTATTTTTAAAAGCAGTCTTGCTGTCTTAGAGGCCTGTGTGGAAAGTGCTGTCAAGTCGCAGATGACTTATGGTGACTCCGGCCAAGGGGCTTTCGAGGCCAGTGAGAAGAAGAGCTGGTTTGCCATGGCCTTCCTTAGCAGAATCTTCCTTGCTGGTCCTCCCATCTAGGTACCGACCCTGCCTAGCTTCTGAGATCTGACAAGATCAGACTACAGCGTGCCACCTTCCCTCCTGCTGTCTGAGATAGAGCTGAGTACATGAAAAAAGCCAGCATTTTGCAGCTTAACTCCTTGCGGCTTGGCAGGCATAGGGCCCAACCATGTGTGGTATACAAACAGGGCTGCCAGGTCCCCCGGGAGCGCGGAGGTTCCCCCGCTCAAAGGGTTCCCAATCCGCCGGTCTGGATCAGGCTGGCGGGGGGGACCCCCCCCCCCTCCGGGCGACCTGTCCGGCGGATGATGTCACCCAGAGGCGACATCATTGCACTGGGCACGGCACAGACGGATACTCTAACAATCAGCCTGAAAACTCTATGGTACCATAGAGTTTCCAGGCTGATTGCTAGAGCGCCAGCCTGCGACGTGCCCAACGTGATGACGTCACTTCTGGGTGATGTCATCGCGGCACACACGCACGATTGTCACGAAACAGGAGCAACTATCCCCCGCTTTAAACCGTGAGTGACTTGGCAACCCTATATACAAACATGTGCTTCAGAAACGCTTGCACACTTTGGGGGGGGGGCTGTAAAAGAAACAATTGTGGTGCGACTAGGGTTGCTAGGCTGTGCCAGGTGGGAAGGTCAGGCGTGGACATGGTGGAGCCCCAATGTTGTGTGTGCTGCTGTCACTTCCAGGGAAAACCTGGAAGTGATGTAAGGTAACTCTAGGAGTTGCTGGAATCTCTATGGTGAAATCATAGAGTTTCTGGCAATTCCTAGAGCTGTCCTATGTCACTTCTGGGTTGTCCCTATCAATGACATAGACATTGTTTTCTTCCTGCCTCCACCCGGAGTAGTGGCGAGCAAGGGCGGCTGTTGGAGGGAGGCTTCCCAGCATGGCTGGAGTCCTAGCAGACCAAGGTGCAACTGTAAGCTTAATCGAGTTCACCCTCCAATCATGCTTGAGAACAAGTATGGAGATCCAGCTTTGTCCCCCTGTGCCATGAAACTTATCAGATGACTCTGAGCCATTCATTCTCTGTTCTCTTTAAATAATAATGATTAACACCTGGAATTCACTGCCACAGGAAGCATGGACGGCTTTGGTGTAGTGGTGAGCCAGTTTGGTGTAGTGGTTAAGTGCGCGGACTCTAATCTGGGAGAACCGGGTTTGATACCCCCACTCCTCCACTTGCCCCTGCTGATGTGACTTTGGGTCAGTCACAAGCTCTGGCACAGCTGTCCTTGAAAAAGAGCAGTTAGTGTCAGAGTTCTCTCAGCCCCACCCACCTCACAGGGTGTCTGTTGTGGGGAGGGGAAGGGAAAGGAGGTTGTAAGCCGCTCTGAGACTCCAAGTGAAGGGCGGGATATAAATCCAATCTCTTCTCTTCTTCTTCTTCTTCAAGAGGGAATTAGATAAGCATATGGAGCAGAGGTCCATCAGTGGCTATTAGCCACAAGGTATAGATAGGGACTCTGGGGCAAGTAATGCTCTGTATTCTTGGTGCTTGGGGGGGGGGTCAACAGTGGGAGGGCTTCTAATGTCCTGGCCCCACTGGTGGACCTCCTGATGGCACTGGTATTTCTGGCCACTGTGTGATACAGAGTGTTGGACTGGATGGGCCTTTGGCCTGATCCAACATTGGCATTTCTTATGTTCTTATGTTCTTGTTTCCTGCCGCTGTGCTGTATCAAAAATCTGTCAAAATCTGGTGACCGATATACCAGACTCAGAGACTGTACCCCTGTAATTTCCTTATAAACAGTCAAGTTCAACTATTTGTAGTAAGTTCTAGGGTTGCAGATCTGGGTGAGAAAATAACTGGAGAGGGGGTTTTTTGGGGGGTGGAGCCTGGGGAGGGGGGGGTTGAGAAGGACAGGGACATCCGTGGGGTAAAATGCCACAGAGCCCACCCTCCAAAGCGACCATTTTCTACAGGGGAATTGAACTCTGTTGTCTGGAGGTCAATTGTAATAGGGAGAGATCTACAGGGCCCACCTGGAGGTTGGCAAGCCAAGCAAGTCTCCAACTTTCCCTAGCAAATGAAAGAAAGTAAGAGAGCAAGAAATAATGATGGTACACCAGTTTGGTGTAGTGGTTAGGAGTGCAGACTCTAATCTGGGATAACCGGGTTTGATTCCCCACTCCTCCACAGGCAGCTGCTGGTGTGACCTTGGATCAGTCACAAGTTCTTTCAGAGCTGTTCACTCACAAGCAGTTCTTGAAAGAGCTCCCTCAGCCCCAACAACCTTGCAGGGTCCCTGTTGTGGGGAGGGGAAGGGAAGGAGATTGTAAGCCACTCTGAGACTCCTTTGGGTAGTGAAGGACAGGGTATAAATCCAGTCTCCTCCTCCTCCTCCTCCTCCTCTTCTTCTTCTATTGGGAAAAGATTATTTTACTGGTAGAAAGCCAACCAATATGTTTCAGTGCTATTTCCCCCCCCAGGGTATTACAGCTATTTCTCCAAAGAGCTTGTCTGAAAGAAAGCCTGTGGAAAAAAAGCTGCAAAAGGAAAATACTTTTGAAAAAGAGCAGCGAGCTGAAAATGCATTGGGACAAGTTATGCAGAATCAAACCAGGCCTCTGGGGGCTTCCTTCTTGCTTCAGCCACCGGGTGGTGAGTCTCTGTCACATAATCACTGTTGCTTGGATAGCCCCATTGCGTACAGTGATATCATCGAATTGCAAAACTGCTGGTCCCAGAATAAGGAATTGCCTAACTTGCAATACTCAAATCATATATATCACTAATGGAGTATCCTTCTTATGCAATACTTACTGTCGTTGTAACTAAAATCAAGATAACCAGTGTTCTCTAGTGGCTAAATTGAAGGACTGGGATCCAGGAGACACATATTCGATTCCCTGCTCTGCCGTGGGAGTTTGCTGGATGACCTTGAACCAGTCGCACACTCTCAGCCTAATCTACCTCACAGGGTTGTTGTGAGGGGAAAACAGAGAAGAACAGAATAACAGATGCTTTCAGTCCCCGTTGGAGAGAAAAGCAGGGTATAAATGAAATAAAAGAGAGAGAAAAGGTGCCTACGTGCCAATTTGGCACCCTCGTCTAAAACGGGCTTTTTATCAGACTGGCTTTTTAAAGGAAGTAGTTACATTTGTTGGGGGCCATGGTGGGTCAGAGGTTAAGACACGGAAGCTGCAGACCAGAAGGTCTGTAGCTCGGCCGTTCGAGACCCGATTGCCGATTGACGGAGTGAGCTCCCGTCTCTGGCCCCAGCTCCTGCCAACCGAAAAGTTTGAAAGCAAGAAATTGCAAGTAGATAAATAGGTACCGCTTTGGTGGGAAGGTAACAGCGTTCCGTGCGCCTTGGCGTTTAGTCATGCCAGTCACATGACCATGGAAATGTCTTCAGACAGTGCTGGCTCTTCGGCTTGGAAACGGAGATGAGCACCGCCCCCTAGAGTCAGATTCAACCGGCTTTCCAGCAAGGGAAACCTTTACCTTTAGCTACATTTGTGCATGCTCAGAAGTTGACTAGGCTCCCCATAAGAACATAAGAGTCACCAATGTTGGATCACGCCAAAGGCCCATCTAGTCCCCCTCCCTTCAAATGGGAATGCTGTTGTCAAAACTATACCCTGGTCCCTTGATTAGAGCTATCAACTGGACTGGGAACTGCCATGTCAGAAAAAGGCTACATGCCCTAGGGTTGCCAACATCCAGGTGGCACCTGGAGATCTCCTGGCATTACAATTGATCTCCAGACAACTGAGATCAGTTTCCCTGAAAAAAATGGCTGCTTTGCAGGGTATTATCCTCTGCTGAGATCTCTCCCCTCTGCAAACCCTGCCCTCCCTGGGCACCCCCCCCCAAAAAAAAATATCCAGTTATTTCCCAACCTGGAGCTGGAAATTCTACATATGTCCCAGGCACACATCATGTAAGGGTGATTAGTGCATAAGCAATGGCCTGCCTCCTTAGCTAGCCACCAGTTTCCAAGTGACGGGACCACATGTGGGACAAACACAAAGTGAGACAAGGTTTGACATATTAAAACAACCTTTTTTTAAAGTGTTTGTAGACAGCACACACAATTGGCCATCCCAGAGAGCCAGCGTGACATAGTGGTTAAAATGTTGGACAAGGACCTGGGAGACCGGGGTTCGAATCCTGGGTGACCTTGGGCCAGGCATGTAGTCTCAGCCTAAACAACTCACGGGGTTGTTTGGAGAACAGGAGAATGATGTAAAAAGAAGAGATTGGATTTATACCCCGCCCTTTACTCCCCGAAGGAGTCTCAGAGCAGCTTACAAACTCCTTCCCCTTCCCCTCCCCACAACAGACACCCTGTGAGGTAGGTGGGGCTGGGAGAGCTCTCTCTCTTGAGAACTGCTCTTGATAGAACAGTTTGGAGAGAACTTGTGTCTGACCCAAGGTCACACCAGCAGCTGCACGTGGAGGCGTGGGGAATCAAACCTGGTTCTCCCAGAGTTCGTGCTCCTAATCACTACACCGAACTGGCTCTAAGCCATTTTGGTTCTCTACTGAGGAGAAAGGTGGGATGTAAATACATACATAAGTAAATCCCCAAGTGCAGTTGGAGCAGAGGGCAATTTATCATCACTACGGCTTCGGCAGTTAAGAAATACAACTTTATCACTTCTTTGTTTACTAGTACTATTTCTTTTTTTAAAATTTACTAGGCAAACAAGTTAATCGTGGAGGTTGTCATCCCCCCGCCCTGCCCCAGACTGGAATTCAACACAGCCATTTTGTCCAAAAAGCTGAGGGATGTCAAACAATAACTCCACATGATTTCCTCTAATGTTATCCCATCGCCAGCACTTTCCATTACTGGTTTACATGCAACTAATAGCCCTGGATGGCCCAAAATGTGGATTGAAATATCCACAAGGGGGCAACCTAGAAATAAGGTATGGAGTTTTGTGTTTTGTTTTTTTGAGGCAAAATATGAAAAGTGGGGAAAAATGCCAAGAACGTCTGAGACTATCTCACAAAATCTCGGTTACCATTTTGAATTGCTGAAGCTCAGCCATTTAAAAAAAAAAACACTTTTCATATTTTGTTTCAGGGTAGATTCAGGCGGGTAGCCATGTTGTTCTGAAGCAGCAGAACAAAATTTGGGTCCAGGGGCACCTTTAAGACCAACAAAGTTTTATTCTGGGTATAAGCTTTCGCGTGCAAGCACACTTCTTCACATAAAAGCTTCCGAGCGCATAAGCTCTTTTTCACTGGTTTTCCTGCTCTTGTTATCTGTATGTGTACAGGAACATGAATACTTCATACTTCAGTAGAAGAAGTTGGGGACCTCAAAGAACCATTTAAAAAATAATATTTTGTTTCAGGGTATAAGCTTTCACTCTCTCATGGATCACTGCCTTGACGTGGCGAGGGGGCTTGCGTGGCTTGATGAGGCTGTGGGCTATGCTGTGGAACGCCCCCCAGGATGGACAGGTCACAGCAGAGAACTCAGACAAAACATGATCCCCCTGAGAAGGTAATGGCAACCCACTCCAGTATCTTTGCCAAGAAAACCCCACGGACAGTAACAAAAGGCTAAAAGACATGATGCCGGAAGCTGAGCCCCTCTGGTCAGAAGGTATCCAATAGGCTACTGGGGAAGAGCAGAGGACAAGTACAAGTAACCCCAGAAAGAATGGTGCGGCTGGGCCAAAGCCGAAAGGATGCCCAGTTGTGGATGTGTCTGATGGTGAAAGGAAAGTCCGAAACGGAAAAGAATAATAAAGCATATAATAAAAAATTAAGCAAACTCCAGAGGACGGCAGAAGACAGGAGGGCCTGGCACGATGTAGCCCATGGGGTCGCGAAGAGTCAGACTCGACTGTGCGACTGAACAGCAACAAACAAGCTTTCAAGAGTATAAGCTCTCAAGAGTGGTATATCGTGAAAGTCTTGTTCGTCTCTAAGGTGCTACTGGACTCACATCTAACTCTGCAAGAGGAGAGGTGTATGTGTGTGTGTGAAGGGTTTGGCCAGCAGCCTCTCTGCAGCGTCTACTTGAAATATGAGCTATCAAATTAATTCAGACGACCAGATGATAGATCATTCGTGGTGCATCTTTGCCTGACTCTGCTGTTTTGAGCAAAGCAATCTGGAAAGCACTTCCCAGGATGTGCGGGTCACAGCATAGCTCTCTGAGGTCCTTCTACTGAAGCATGCAGTATTCACTTCCCTGTACGTGTGCAGATAAGAAGGGCAGGGAAACATGCTAGACATCGTGAAGGCACACTGGTGGATTCGCAGGAAGATTTGAATGTGAGTGCAAAGTAGGAAGGGGTGGAGTTAGACTGGGTTGCTCCATTCCCGTCCCACCAGCGTACCTCACTTGATGGACCCACGATGCTGATGGGCAGTAGGTTCAGGATGGAGAAAGGAAATACTACTTTACAGGGCTCTTTTTGTAGAAAAAGCCCAGCAGGAACTCATTAGCATAATAGACCACACCCAACAGCAGAAACTCATTAGCATATTAGGCCACACCCCTAATGACACTGCTCATTAGCATATTAGGACACACCCCCATGTTACCAGAAGTGTGGTCATCCAGCCACACCCACCTTTTGCTTCTTATTCTGTTTACCCTGTTTGTTGTCAAAACCCAGGGCTTTTTTGGTAGCAGGAACTCCTTTGCATGTTAGGCCACACACCCTTAACGTAGCCAATCGTAATGAGTTCCTGCTGTTGGGTGTGGCCTATTATGCTAATGAGTTCCTGCTGGGCGTGGCCAACTCAGGAGCCAGCAGGAACTCCGTTCCTGTGTGTTCCCCAAAAATAGCCCTGCTACTTTACACAAAGAGTGATTAAAATGTGGAATTCGCTGCCAGAGGGAGGGGCTGTGGCTCAGTGGGAGAGCATCTGCTTGGTACGCAGCGTGTCCCAGGTTCAATCCACGGCATCTCCAGCTGAAAGGACCGGGCAGTGGGTGATGTGAGAGACCTCAGCCATGACACCCCAGAGAGCCACTGCTGGTCTGAGTAGACAATACTGACCTTGATGGACCAAGGGTCTGATTCAGTAGAAGGCAGTTTTATGTGTTCATGTGTTCAAGGGTTTAATGATGGCCACAGGAATAAACGCCTTTAAAAGGGTATTAGATAGATTTATGGAGGATAAGTCTATTTGATGGCTACCAGCCATGGTGACGGAAGGGAACCTCCACGTTCAAAGGCACTAAGCCTCTGAATCCCAGAGCCAGGAAGCAACATCAGGGAAAGGCCTCAGCCTCTATGCCCTGACATTGGCCCTCCAGAGGAACGGTTTGGCCGCTGTATGAGACAGGATGCTGGACTAGATGGACCACTGGTCTGATCCAGCAGGGCTCTTCTGATGTTCTTATGGAGGCCTCAGCCTCTATGCCCTGACATTGGCCCTCCAGAGGAACGGGTTGGCCGCTGTATGAGACAGGATGCTGGACTAGATGGACCACTGGTCTGATCCAGCAGGGCTCATGTTCTTATGAAGGCCTCATCCTCTGTGCCCTGTTGTTGGCTGTGCAGAGGAACTGGCTGGCCACTGTGTGAGACAGGATGCTGGGCTAGATGGACCACTCGTTTGACCCAGCAGGGCTCATGTTCTTATGTTCTCATGACTATTGGTGGTCTCATATGGATCAATACCCACCTTCCAGAGCATATTGTGCTCCTTGTGAACTACTGAAGGGTTTCTATGCAGATGACACTAGGAAGGGACTAGCAATGCAAGCCTAAACAGTCATACTCTTCAAAGCCCAATTTCTCCAATGGACTTAAAAGGGTATAAACTATGCTTAAGTCTGAACTATAACTCTCCATCAGAATTAGATAAAATTTGGCTCTCGACAAGCGATAAACTAATACAAAAAATTTATAAAAAACTGGTGAAAGACGAGGAGCCAGAAGTAGAAGTGAAGGATCTTAAATATAGATGGGAAAGAGAAATAGGTCACAAATTAAAGGATGAAAGCTGGATTAAAATATGGAAATCGATAAAAATGACAAGAGCCGTACCACTCAAAGAAAACATATATAAAATCTATTACAGATGGCATTGGACACCAAATAAGATTGCAAAATGTTTTCCAAATGCCTCCAACAAATGCTGGAGATGTAAAAAGAACACAGGAACATTTATGCACATTTGGTGGAATTGTAAAAAAATTCAAAAATTTTGGAAAAAATTGCAAAAGATCCTAAATAAAATACTAAAAATAAATATACCTCTAACACCAGAGGTATTCCTATTAAACATGATCCCCGATGACATTAAAACTTATAATCATATACTTATATATACGATAACAGCGGCCAGAATATTAATTGCAAAAAGATGGAAAACAGGCACTTTACCCTACATAAGAGAATTAAAAAATAAAATATTAGAAATAGCAGAGATGGATAAAGTTAATACAGAGCAGTTGTGAGAAGCGAGTGTCCCTGCATGGGTTTGACCCTGAAGCTATCTAATCTTACAGTGAGTCCTTACGATCCCTTTTCCAGTAGATGACAATGATTTCACCAGCGCAAAAAGCAGGCAATGCAACGTAACTGAGAGTAATCCTTTAAAGGATGCTCCTGACTGTGCAAGAATAATGAGGGAACAAGCTGCAAGCAATGTTCCCTCTAAGCCGTGAAGTCTTGTGAGCAAAAATTCTACTTTGTGAGCTCCGGGCATTAAAGTTTAAAGGATGCTCCTGACTGTGCAAGAATAATGAGGGAACTGGCTGCAAGTGATCCGACATTTTGGGTTACACTGGCCCCTGCCACACAGGGGGAGAAAGCACGGACGAAGTGCGGCTTTTTAGAGCCGCACCAAAAGAGACACGCGGTGGCGGGATCACATAGATCCCCTGAGCCGCCGCGCAGTTGTTCCCCAGCACGATCAGATGCCGGGGGGAAGCCACTGAAGGGAGAGCGAGGCAGCCGAACTGCACATGTGTGCGCATGCGCAGTTTGGCCGGGAGCCTGGATTGCTTCTGAAGATGGGCGCTCCGGTGATCCGACGGCTGCACTTGCTGCGGCGTTGCAGGTAAGTCCTGCTCTTTAGCAGGTTCTTTTTTCATCCGCATACCGGCCTGAAGGGATGGATCGGGGACGAGTGCATGCCGATTCCCAGATGTTGCGGTGTGCTCGCACCGGTTTGCTGCACCCTTGATCCATCCCTCTTCCGGGCCATAACCTCCCGTGTGACCTGGGCCACTGTCTCTTGTCTAGTAATTGAGAATATTTAGTTCATGGACTGGTCAAAAGTATTCACAGGTAAGGATGGGAAGGAGCCTACTGACGAAACAAAGTTCGTCATGAATTTTGGCCTATTCGGGTTTCGTGAACTGGAGTTCAGGATGAGTTACCACAAATTTTGGAGTCATTTGTGATCATCTGTTGTGTTTCTTGAAGAGGTAAACCCCTGCTTTCTGCTCTTCATGAAAAACAATGGAGTGGCTGGGAGCTCTTTGCCGCTCAGCTGTTTGGCTTAAATGGCTCTGAGCCATTTAAACCCTGCTTTCATCTCCCTGTGGCTTTGTGTGGGAGCAGAAAGCAGGGTTTAAATGGATCGGAGCTATTTAAACCACTGCTGCTTTCTGCTCCCAGCAGCTATCTGCCAGGATCAGAAAACAGGGCCCTGCTTTCTTGTCCTGGAGAAAAAGCTGTGGGGAGCAGAATGGAAGGTTTAAATACTTTAATCTTTAAAGGGACTGCACAAGACAGCCTGAAACAGCTGGTTTGGGGGGGGGGGTCTACAAACCATGTTTAAAGTGACCACAGTCCCTTTCAATGTGGTTTGCAGGTCCCCAAACCACACTAAGCAGTTTGGTTCACAAACGAGCCTCCCGGTTCAGTTTGGGGTTCAGTTTGTGGTTCAGCCACAAACCGAAACTGAACTGCATTTTCCCGGTTTGTGCCCATCCCTAGTCAAAGGCTACAACTGCCTGGCTCCATAGCACAAATGAGCACTCTACAGGTGGGAAACTATTTGTTACCCTGCTATGCACAGGACAGACTTCAGCAGGGAACACCGAGACCAGGAGCTCACCTTACATGTAATTGAGGGCATTCAAGCAAGGTAAGGTCACTCGGCAATCATGTTTCTACTGAGTTCTCAGCACGCCTAGAAGAGGTCATTGTAAGATGCAATTCCTTACCCCCAGGTGATTGGGGAAGTACTACAAAGACCTGTCTGAATAAAACCACAATGATGTCTGGGTGTTATGGAGACAAAATGAAAAGGACCCGAGAGAGAACCTCACGTTCTTCCCAAGGACTTAAAAAGCAACTTTTTACAGCTGGGCAACGTGAAGACCAAAGTTTAATCCAAATAAACATTTGGCTGATTTGCATTTTTAAAGCATTTTGTTACCAATTCAGCATAGGTTATAGGATGTTAAACTAAAGGGAGCCGTAAAAATATGCAGAGGCAATCATTCGTGGTTAGCATCATCACTGTTATTATTATTGGTGCTTATGTGGACTCATAAGGGCATAAGAAACTGGCTGTGCATGCTAAAATACGGGTAATCAAACCTCACACTACTGTACATAAAGAGATTATGGCCGGAAGTCAAGAAGCCAACAACCCCCTCCCGTACAGCCCTGCGTGCTTTATGGTGTTCCGTTGCTGTACATTTAGTTAGGGAGACAAGAAAGATAGGGGGGGGAATACCTCTTAAATATATAGGGTGGGATCCAGACTGAATAGGCATTTTGAACTGCTATCCCCCTTCCTGCTGCAAACCCCTTCCTGACATTTCATAGGGTCCCAATGTTCCCTATAAGCTGTTGAATCGTTTGAGCAAAAACTCTACCTTGTGAGCTACCAACATTAAAGTTGTGAGCGAGCGATTTGGCTACTGCATAAATTAGTTTCCTCTGGAGCCGTCCTTCCTGAGAGAAGACAGAAATGTGTGAGCCGGAGGCTAAAAAAACCTGTGAGCTACCTCACACTAACTCAGCTTAGAGGGAACACTGGTCCCCAGTCCCCCAAGAACAGCAGTCCATGGAGACTGGCGAGTGCAATGGGACA
>NW_015161421.1:895187-945424 GCF_001447785.1 Gekko japonicus
TGTGGGGAGGGAAAGGGAAGGAGATTTTAAGCCACTATGAGACTCAGAGTGAAAGGTGAGGTATAAATCCAATCTCTTTCTCCTCCTCCTCCTCCTCCTCCTCCTCCTCCCCCCTGTCTCAGTCAGATTTGGCCACAGTGATTCATGCCACGGTCACCTCCAGACTAGACTACTGCAATTTGCCCTATGCAGGGCTGCCCTTGAAGATGCTCCACAAGTTTCAGGTTATCCAGGCTTTTGACCAGTGCACCGTGGTCAACGCACATACAGCGTTGTAGGCAGCTGCACTGGTTGCTAATTGGCTCCCAAATCAAGTTCAAGGTTCTGGAATTAACCTTTAAATCTTTAAATGGTCGAGATCATCATACCTGAAGGACCGTCTCTCCAGCTACAATACTCCATGTTGCCTGTGTTCTTCATTACACAATCTTTTGGTGATGCCCAGCCTTTGAGTGGCTCGCCTCTCTTCCACCAGAGGAAGGGGCTTCTCAGTAGTGGCCTCGTCCTGGTGGAATGCTCTATCGGAGGACATGTGTGCCCTGCAGGACTGAAGTAGCTTCTGCACGGATTGCAAGAGAGAACTCTACCAGCAGGTCTTTAATTCGTCATTGTGTATGCCTTGCAATTCGTGTATCACTGGATTGTTTTACTGTTGGATTGCTGGATGCCGCTATGTTTTTAAGTAGGAATTCCTTGTAGGAATTTTGAAGTTCCTTCTCAGGCAGGACTTGTGAGGGTGTAGTTGTCAACGGCGTCACGACCGTCTAAGCATTTTGACTTCACTGGATTTAGAATTAGGGCTGTCAAGATGCACATTGGGCCTGGAATTCTCCCAGAATTCCACCTGATCTCTGGATGTTAAGTCGCTCGCTTAACAAAGCAGTCGGGGAGTGATTCAGCAAGAACACAACTTTATTCTTCAACTCGAACACAACTCCAACACGGATCAACATCTGATAGCCAGAACAGCCTTTACATTGCAGCTGTCCTGCTTTTAAACATTCCCGGCTAATGTAGCCACACCCACTGTACAAATGCCAACCAATAAGGTTGTTCACATAAGGACCAATCACAGATGTTCCCGCTCAGGGAGCTTGCTTGAAAGTGATTGGTTAGGTGCTTCCTGGGCTAGTAACACGATTGGATGGATTTGGATCCTAGCCCAGGATGAAGCTTTACATTACACTTCAAGTAGATGTTTCACAACATATCATGCATTCAAGGCAGCTTTGAATACACTACAATCTCGATTCCACCATCAAACGACAATAGCTAACTGAGCTAAGGACAGACCCCAATTATTGTTAAATACAGTGTTGCCTGTCAATCCTCTCTTCTTTTATAAGTAGTAATGTTATTTCTGTTATTGTTGGGCTGCTTCCATTAGATTATTGGGCCTCATTGTAACTTTGTATTTGTTCTATTTGTAAAAATTTGTTGTACCTGTAAAACATAAAAATAAAGAGGTGTTTTTTTTTTTTAAAGAATGTACCGGCACCTGTTGAGGATGTACCAGTGACACCAGACGCTGCACTGCAGATTCTGCAAGGGAAGCGTTGCCACCAACCCCTGAGTCATCCTTTCAGCCTCTGCCAGGCAGGACTCGAACCCTAGCCGGCAGCTCCTCTGGATCCTCTCCCACTCTGCAGGAATGGCAGAAGTGAAAGGATCAGGCTGTGCAGCACAAAGGAGGCAAAGGGCATAATCTCCCTGTCCAGGCCCGTAGCCAGGATTTTGTGGCTTGTGGGCCATTTTTTTTTCCTGGTGGGGCTGAAGTTCTCAGTGCAGAAAGAAAAGCCAGAATTCGGAGGATTATGACTCAGCCACTCTTCCCTCTCTCGGAGTCTTCTCAAGCTGTCTGTGTTCTTATGCTAGCAATCACCCTTAGCCTATTAACCATTTTTCCAATAGAGAGCTGTGACCACGATAGATCTCTAAATTGCAGCCTGCCAACCACTTTAGATGACAGTTCTCAGCTGCTGCAAGTTAATCACTTCTGCCAGCCTAAGCAACAATTCTGATCACAAGCCGGCAAATGGGGGTGAGGGTTTCTACAGTCAAGAAAGGTAACAAATAGGGGCAAAGAGGATCTTATGCCCATTGTTGGTGGGTATGTCCAGTCCTACACAACCTCTGGCATGCAGTACTCTTTCAAATTAAATCCATCACAGGTTATGAAGTCCCATTAGTACCGGAAATCCTTTTTCTTAATATCTGGCATGACCTCTCAGTTCCGGCTCTTCAACGTGACTTAATTTTGAGTCTCGTTGCGACATGAACATGTATAGCTTCAAGGTGGAAATCACATCTGGCTCCCACAATAGATAATTGGTTCTCGAAAGTCCGGGGCCCCCTCATTATGGAAAAGATAACAGGTTCTTTACGACAAGTTGCCTGCTTCCCACAACACTCCAACTTCTTTAAGAAATGGTCTCCGTTTATAACTGCATAACTGCATCTGACATCCAACCACATAACCCGATATATATCAAAATGATTTACACCTAACTAATACATCTTTGAGATAACAGCTCTGCCAGAACTATGGCTTGGCCAAGGTCATCCAGCAGCTGCAAGTAGAGGAGTGGGGAATCAAACCTGGTTCTGCCAGATTAGAGTCCGCGCACTTAACCACTACACCAAACTTGGCAGAGAGATTATGGAGCTGTCAAAAAGGAGCCGGAGCTTTGGATACACGCTTATGCGCATGGGTGAGAGACAAAAAAAAAGAATGCCACAACAATCTGAACGATCGACCATGGGGCGAGCATATAGTTAAGCCGGTTCAGGGTGGGATATCTGATCAAAACTTCGCACCACGCCTCCAGTGTGACCGCAGCCTAGGTGTAAGCCTGTGTGGCAGTTCCTTGCCTCCAGCGCCACCTCCTGTCAACACCCTCCACCTGAGGGAACTACTCCAGAGGAGAATTGACTGAGCCTGCCTGCAGAGTGCAGAACAGTTCCAGTGTTCCCCTCTTTGAGCAAAATGCCTCTCTTAATGCAAGCATAAAGGGACGTAGGCAATACAATGTAAGGATAACAAGGATGAAACGATGCATTTGTGAAAACCAAAGGTCTTATTGATCATTGCTCTGTGGGGAGTAGTATGGAAAGACAGAAACTGTGCACAGTCTGAAAAAAAAATAAACAGAGATAACTTTTGGAAAAGTAGAATGTGCACACTCATTTTCTGCAGCCTTGAAAAGTTAATATACCAAACGTGTGGATCTTCTTATGAAGAAAATGAAGCAAAGTTCCAGGGGGGAAGGAACAACTAGATCTTAGGTGTGCCATGAATATCCACACTTTGGGTGTTACCAAAGTGTAAATCTGGGAGACCAAGGTTCAAATCCCTATGAAAGCTTGCTGGGTGTCCTTGGGTCAATCAATACATCACAGGGCTGTTGTGAGGCTAAAACAGCACAGAAGAAAACTATATAAACTGCTTTGAGCCCCCCCCCCAAGTGGAAAGAAGGGAAAAATGAAGGAAATAAACGTCCATGCTTTAAGAACATAAGAAAAAACGAGCTTGATTAGGCCAAATCCAGTCCAACATTCTGTGTCACACAGTGGCCAAAACCCAGGTGCCATCAGGAGGTCCACCAATGGGGCCAGAATTCCAGAATCCCTCCCAGAGTTGCCCCCCAAGCACCAAGGATAAAGAGCATCACTGCCCCAGACAGAGTGTTCCATCTATACCTTGTGGCTAATAGCCACTCATGGACCTCTGTTCCATATGTTTATCCAATCCCCTCTTGAAGCTGTCTGTGGTTGTAGCTGCCAATGCTTCCTGTGGCAATGATTTCCACTGGTTAATTACTCTTTGGGTGAAGAAGTAAAGTAAACCTCTCAAGACCAGTGCTGAGAGGGTTTTGCTTCTCTGTCCTGCTTGCAAGCCTTCTGGAGGCATCTGGGTGTCCATTACATAGTACACGATGTTGGAATAGATGAGCCATTAGTCTGATCCAGCATGGCTGCTATTATGCAAACCTATTGCATAGAATGGGGAAGGACGTGCAATAGACCAGTATGTCTAATAGACTAATAGAACTGAGGAATTCACAACAGACTAGACAATTTGTTTTAGCCTGTGACCCTGAAGATGAACCTGCTCATTCCATTTCTGTACAACACTTGGTGCTTTCAGAAATGATGGTGATCGTGAATTCACAAATCGCCATCTGGATTGGTTGTTTTATTAGTGCACCATAATAATTTTATCATGTTGATTGTATTTTATCTGTTTTCATAGAATCATAGAATGTTAGAGTTGGAAGGGACCTTGCAGGTCATCTAGTCAGACCCCCTGTACTCTGCAGGAGCATAGCCGAAAGATAGCCCTACAACATATCTGAAAGATGGTAATCCAGCCTCCACTTGAAAACATCCAGCGAAGGAGCATCCACAACCTCCCGAGGCAGTCTGTTCCACTGCTCAACCACTCTTACAGTCAGGAAGTTTAGCTTGCTGGGTGTCCTTGGGTCAATCACGCACTCTTCAGCCTAACCTACATCACAGGCCTAACCTACATCACCATTTTGGTTGCTCTCCTCTGGACACGTTAGCTAGCTTCTTCTCAAGATATGGATCAGGCTATTACCCCAAAAATGTCTTTCACATTAGTGAAACTCTAACAGTAAGCTGTTGACATTGTAGGTCTGTGCTGTATCACATCTGGGGCTATCTATTATTAGAGATCACACTGGATTCAAATGATGCTCATTTAGCAGTAAAACAGTGACCCACGGCCCCTCGCAACAGGAGCTCAGTGCAGCTGGGCTGTCTGAAGAGGTCCATCTGACAGATGATGAATTCGATGGCCAGCAGGCTTTTAGCAAACCACAGAATAAATCTAGCTTGGACGAAGTGTAAGGCACCCCTCAAATCCATCTCCTAACAGGCCTCTCATTTCCATAGAAACTCCATCCCGCGGTGACTTACGCATTTAAAGGGCCACCAGAAAGCACTACCTGAAATGCACATTCCAAAGAGCTGTCTTATTACCGTCAATATTTAGCATCTGCTAGCCTGAACTCTCTCCATTCCTACATATTTCTCCAGCAGGTTGGGCTTAATCCATCGGGAGCCTCTCCCACGCAAGCCATATTGAAATGAAGGAAGGTTGGGGTTCGCAAGCCATATTGAAATGAAGGAAGGTTTTTGTGGGGTTTTTTGCCCACACTTTTGAAAGAACTTGCAGTAACGCTGACATACTCTCTGTGTGATGCAGCCCCGTGAAGCTTTGGAGATGTATAGCACAATCCTTTCCATAAGACGCGGTTTTCTTTATCTTGACGTTTGTTAAGTCAGCTATTAAAAACAATGCCCAGAGCTATTAATGATTAATACTTTTCTCCCATGTCCAGGGTCGGAGCATGCATCCTCCAGCAAAGGTTCTAGCGAGCAAGGAGAAGTTGTTATAAAATACTGTTGACAATTAACCCAGCACTTATGTGTCAGATGTTGAAACAAAGGCTTATTCTAGATTTGCCTTGGCTGGATTTCTCCCCCCTGTACACTGAAACCATTTAAGCTAAAGAACAAAAGCACACTTCCTTGAAACTCTATACAGAAATAAAGCAAATGATTGTTTGCTAGTTTCGTGGGAAACATATATATATATATATATTTAACTAGGAAGAAGGCCCGTTGTGGAGACAAAGGCAATGAGCTGTAGGTGGGCTGCCACCTGCCAGCCCGCCCCTTGGGAGAAGAAGGGGCGGCGGTGGCCTCATCTGCGAGGTGCAGTGGTGGGTAAAACACAGCTGCTTTGCTGGTGCCTGTGTCCCAGGTCCTGCCACCCGGGTCGGAGAGGAGGAGGGTCTTGGCGCGGCAGTGGGCCCGCATCAGGGAGGCCTCTCGGTGTGGTGGCAGTGGGGCGCAGTGCAGAGCAGTGTCAGAGCTGCCTCAGCTGGGCCGGATGATGACGACAGGGCTGCCGGCAGAGGGGTGGCCTCTTGCCGCAGCAGCCATTGCTGCCCTGCCCCCGCCTCGACTGTGGCATTTTGGAAGATGTGTGGGCTCTTGCACCTCTTCTCTGCCTCTCCCAGTGGGCCCGCTCACCCTCCATCCACCGGACCGCCCGTCCCCTCAACTGGCTCAGAGCACGGTGAGCCACAGACACCGCCAGCTGGCTCAGCACCTCTGTGGGCAGGATGGAGGCAAGGGAGCCAGCCACTGCAGGTAGGGGATCTTTCAGAGTGGCAGGTGAGAGAGTGAAAGGCTGTGGGAGTGTGTGCAGGAGGGACACCAAAACTCTTTTATAATAAGGAGAGATATCAGGTGTATGTTTGCTGCCATCAGTCAGTACAAAGAGTATGAAAGGTTGATGGAAGACTTGAACTATGTTCAGTGAAGGGAGGGGCTGTGGCTAAGTGGTTGAGCATCTGCTTGGCATGCAGAAGGTCCCAGGTTCAAGCCCCAGCATCTTCAGTTTAGAGGATGAGGTAGCCAGTGATGTAAAAGACCTCTACCTGAGACCCTGGAGAGCTGCTGCCAGTCTGAGTAGGCAATATTGATCTTGATGGACATGATTCGGTCTAATCAGAACTTGATTCATCTGATTCAGTATAAGGCAGCTTCATGTGTTCATGTGTTTATTCATACTAACTCTAGGAGGACCTGGTGCATGTCATCAATGAACTCCTAGGGGTGATAATATATCCCTCAGCACTTTCTAGTGTTCAAAGTGCTTCACCTGTATGCTATGACCGGGCCCGTAGCTACAGGGGGACATCCTGGGGCCTGGCCCTCCCGACTTACTGCCAAGGCCCCCTGACTTCCCATCCAGCCCAGGCCCCCCAGCTTCCATTTTTTTAATTTTATTTTTGAGTCTCTCTTGGGGGGATATCTGTGCAGGGTGCCCCTGACTTATTTAAAGGCACCCCAAATTAAAAAATCCTGGCTACAGGCCTGGCTATGACCCATGGAACAACTCTGTAAGGTAGGCAAATATCATTATGGGCAGGCTGAGGCTGAGCAATAGCAGAGGGAGATTGCGTAAGTTGGTGGGGCTCAGAAACATTACAGCTCAAAACAAGCTGTTACGGATACAGCCAAAAATCATAGGGGAACAGTTACTGGACTCGACTGAGAAGATCATAGAGGATGTTTCTGCACACCAAGCCTGGCCTCTCAAGGAAGCATGACCAGAAGGGAGTCTAAAGACCTAGAACAGAATAGCCTTGAAGAGCAGTAAGGAGAAGACATAGTAGTAATGCAAGTATATGGCCTTGTGTAGATCAGAAGCCAACTAACCCAGTATCGATAGATACAATTTGTGGAGGACCATGTGCAGAAACATCTGAGAACTGCAAGACTGTTCAACAGAACTGAATATATGGTTCAAAGATGGAAGTGTCAGTGGAAGGCCAAAAGATATCCATATCTATGCAAAACCTGTCATCACTATTTTTGAATAGACTTTGTTGAGACAAAAAAGTAGCAAGAATGAACTAGTGTTTTAAAATATATTCTAAGAAGACATTTCAAGTATAGATAAGCTTGTATGGTGTTTGAAGTGATAAGTTAGCCAAGGATGGATAAACATATGGAACAGAGGTCCAGGAGTGGCTATTAGCCACAAGGTACAGATGGAACTCTCGGTCTGGGGCAAGGGATGCTCTGTATTCTTGGTGCTTGGGGGGGGGGCAACAGTGAGAGGGCTTCTACTATCCTGGCCCCACTGCTGGAACTCCTGATGGCACCTGGGTGTTGAACAAGACCTCCTGATGGCACATGGAGTGTTGAACAAGATGGGCCATTGGCCTGATCCAACATGGCTTCTCTTATGTTCTTAAGAGCAGAGGTCCATGAATGGCTATTAGCCACCAGGTATAGATGGTGCTTGGCGGGCAACTGTGGGAGGGCTTCTGGAGTTCTGGCCCCACTGGTGGATCTCCTGATGCACCTGGGTTTTGGCCACTGTGTGTCACAGAGTGTTGGACTGAATGGGCCACTGGTCTGATCCAACATGGCTTCTCTTATGTTATTACATTCTTAATGTGCACCCTTAGAAAGTGAAACAGTTAGCTATTGTTAGGAAAATGATTTTGTAACCCTATAAAAATGAAAGTTGCATTGTCTGAGAGCTTCTTACTTCTGCAGTAAGAAACTTTTATGGACTCATGTAATTGCTCTCCTTTAACTATCTATGTAATAATGATGGATAGATGATATCATGTTTGGAGGATTAAGACTATGTTACAGTTTACAATGAGACAGAGATCTGAAGTTTAGGGAAAGCTTTCAATGCGGGGGGGGGATGAAAGAGACAGAAGTACTAGACAAGCAACCCTTGGTCGCCAATCTGATTTAAGACAAATTCATTGGTCACTCCATGATCTACCTACTGAGCAAGACTCTTTCTGCTCTGAGCAGCTAAGAAAAAATAGTAAAATATAGTGCCTGGCCAGGCTGTGATTGGTAGAGCATATTGTAAACTTGGCAGAGCAAACTCCTCCCACCTATTGCTTTCAAGATGCATTCTAAAGAGGGGGGGGGAACTCGAGGTACACCAAATACACTGCTGTTCATTGTTTATTCAGTGCCCATGAAGGCCAAAGGAATCGAGTGATTTCAAGTCAGAGGCAAGAATCAAAAACCAAGGATGTCTGGATTCTAGCTCTGTCTCTCAGCTGGCAACACTGCAAATAAGAAGAAGAGATTGGATTTATACTCCACCCTTCACTCGGCATCTCAAAGTGGCTTATTTATTTATTTAATCAATTTCTACCCCACCCTCCCCACCAAAGCAGGCTTACAATCTCCCTTCCCTTCCTCTCCCCAAAACAGACACCCTGTGAGGTAGGTGGGGCTGAGAGAGCTCTGAGAGAGCTGTGATTGACCCAAGGTCACCCAGCTGGATGCATGTGGAGAATGGGAAATAAAACCTGGTTCTCCAGATAAAAGTCTGCTGCTCTTTACCACTACACCAAACTGGCTCTCCCTGAAGCCGCTGTTGCGGGAATCCTGGAAAGGGCTATTAGAGCTGTACTTCCAAAGGTTGAAAAAATGGGTGGGTTTCAAGTGGTTAAGATGCTGAACTGCAGGCTGTGGAAGGCCGGTAGTTCAGCAGTTCAAGACCCGGGTGCCGCATGATGGAGTGAGCTCCCGTCTCTAGTTCCAGCTCCTGCCAACCTAGCAGTTGAAAAGCAAGAAATTGCAAGTAGATAAATAGGCACCACTTCGGTGGGAAGGTAACAGTGTTCCGTGCGCCTTGGTGTTTAGTCATGCCGGCCACCTGACCATGGAAATGTCTTCGGACAGCGCTGGCTCTTCGGCTTTGAAATGGAGATGAGAACCGCAACCCTAGAGTCGGACTTGACTGGCTTTCGAGCAAGGGAACCTTTACCTTTCATGTCCTTCTCTGAATTGGAGAGGTTTTCTTCTTTGGAAAAACCTGATAACTATACATAGTAGGAGTGGCTTCTGAAAGTTCTGTAGAATATGTTTCAACAGGACTGTGGTTAGAGTTATAGCCTTCTGATTCAGGGGCAATAGCTGGGATGAGTTTGCAGCATGGATGACCCATGTTCACGCCACTGCAGTGCAGCAGCTTATAGGCAAGGATATGTATAGTCTAGTCATTTTTTTTTAAAGGAAATCAAAATTCCGTGCTCCAGCCATCTACATTTTCCCTAATGCGCACAATTTCTCATTTTGTAACATTTGCTCTTGTTTTGCAAGTCAGGAAAAAGGGTCAAGGCATTATTCAGCTACAACCACCCTCCCAGCTAGAGTTGCCAGCCATACTCAGCAACCAGCAGGAGGTGGGGGGGGGGGAGGCAGGGACATGGGGGATCTTTGAAGTTGTGTGCGCTGTTATGCCACTTCCATTGAAAGTCCAGAAATTATTTTTTTATTTTTTTATTTATTTGTTATTTTAGATTTATAGCCCGCCTTGCCTTGACATAAGGTAGCTCTAGGAATCGCTGGAAACACTATGATTAAGCTGTCATTTCTGGATATTCATTAGAAGTCATGTAACAGTGCACATGGGAACAGGATCTAACAGCAGGGACTACTCTGCTGTGACCGGGAGAGTACACAGTGTAGGTATACAAGGGAATAGTAACCTGTGTGAAAAAGATGCTAACACTAGTTCAATAATAACCAAAGTATTGATACAAATACAAGCATATAAGCACAATCAAGTCCAATCTTAAAGTAGAAAAGTCTCCTCTCGAGGTGAAGATGTATGAAGAATAGTATATGAAGAATCCGGATATTAAGAACTCCATTTCGAAGAACTTCCTCAATAACTGAAACGATATATCTTCAGACAGGTTATATGCACTCTTGTGAGTTACGGCAAACATATCTCAGGAAAAGCTCAAGGCTTTACATCACACGTCCTTCCATGATTACTGTGACTTGATTGTGCTTATATGTGTTTATATTCTTGTATTTGCATCAAATTTGGTTATTATTGAACTAGTGTTAGCATCTTTTTCACACAGATTACTATTCCCTTGTGACCAGGAGACTGGTAAGCTTATTTCTCCCCCCCCCCTTGTTTATTTATGATTTTCAGTATACATCATATCATCGGTTTACATTTCTTATTCTTGTGAGTCATATTTATTTACATTGTCTAGCCATACATAAAACATTTTCCATCGTTTTTCAAATTATTTCTTTGCTATTACCTTGTATTATTAAACTTAATCTATTCACTTCCGCTACTGACAACATTTTATCTATTACATCTTTTTTCCGTAGGTGTCTCTTCTTCTTTCCATGCCCTGGCTAACAATATTCTGGCAAGCTTATTTCCAGCGGTTGTTGTCCGCTCACTTTCACACGTAGCTCTACAGCAATAAGGACTACAAACCTCTTTTAAAAATTCAGGTTCTCGGGATGCTTAATTCTGTACCCCAGGCCACATTATCTCCTTTGAGCTTCTGTGGAATTAGGACACAAGCACAGCCTCAAATCCAACAGCAAGTGGTTCTTTGACCGTTCCCTCAGCATGGGGCAAGGTGATCATCGCTTCTGTTACCATGACCCTTTCCCATCTACCTGATGCGCCCTCTCCCTCAAGCAGTCCTTTCCGTTTTCTCCTCCCACCCTTTCATCGGCCGTAATCATTGCAAAACGACAGGCTGCCCACCACTCGGAAGACTATGCTGGGAGTTCATTAGGCTCCCGTAAATATCCACCCGACAGCACATGGTGGCTTTAATAGGTCATTGTCTGCATCGCTGCAAGACGCTGGCTGTCTTAGTTGCTAGGGGTAACTCCCTGTCTGTGGCCTGTGGACAGGCTCAAACGGAACATCTGTGGGAGTGCTGGGCTCACACTGCGTGAGAAATAGACGGTGCCCATTTATTGACCGAGTTCGAAACACAGAAGGGCTGTGCCCCCCCCCACTGTGGTCAAGCCCAGCGTTTAATTTGTATTTATACCGGGCTCCCCTGCCATCTGTGCAGGCCTCCGCTCTCAGCCTCTCCGAGGAATCGGAGTGGCATTGTTTGAAGATCTGATTAAATAGCCAGGGAAAAGCCATCCATCATTTATAAGCGGGGTGGGGCGAGGGAGGGGAGGGAAACGAGACAGTTTACAACGGTGTCCCTGTAGCTCTTCAGGATTTTCGTCTTCATTTGTGCCTGCTTCCCTTCCAGCCTCGTGCCAAACGTAATGAAACAAAAAAGCAGACCCAAAGAGTGGGATTTGCTCAGTGCTCAAACGTCGAGGTGGAGACTGTAATGAACGATACAGGTTCCTTGAGGCGGTTCCCAGTGATGAATTCAAAGACATGACAAGCAAAAGACAGCACCCACCCCCTTTCCTCCAAGCTGGCAACGGAAAGAGCCGGAGCTGAATAAGATAATTGGTTTCTTTTCTTTTCTTTTTTTGGGGGCTTCAAACTGCTCATAGAGAGATGAAAGAGGGAGCAATCCCACTTCGTAAGTGGGAACGTAAGGACATAAGAGAAGTCAATGTTGGATCGGGCACACAGTGGCCCAAAATACCAGGTGCCATCAGGAGGTCCAGCAGTGGGGCCAGAAATCCAGAAGCCCTCCCACAGTTGCCCCCCGAAGCAACAAGAATACAGAGCATCATTGCCCCAGACAGAGTGTTCCACCTATACCTGGTGGCTAATAGCCAGTGATGGACCTCTGCTCCAGATGTTTATCCAAGCCCCTCTTGAAGCTGTCTATGCTTCCAGCAGCAGTGAATGTCATGTGTTAATCACTCTCTGGGTGAAGAAGTGCTTCCTTTTATCTGTTCTAAGCCTACTGATCATTAATTTCACTGAGTGCCCACAGATTCTCGTATTGTGGGAAAGGGAGAAAGGGGCTTCTTTCTCTTTTTCTGCCTTCTTTATCCTGTGCAGCATTTTGTGAAGCTCTATCGTGTCATTAAAAAAAGGGAAATGATCCCTTTGGCCGCAGGTTGCAGGCAGAACATGTAGGACCTGCAAGGATTTGCAGGGGAGGGGAAATCCCATGTCTCCCTATCCTTTTGCCTTTGAAGAAGAGGAAGGAGAGAGAGGAGAGACTAGATTTATCCCCCGCCATTCACTCGGAGTCTCAGAGCGGCTTACAAACTCCTTTTCCCTTCCCTTCCCTGCAACAGACACCCTGTGAGGTAGGTGGGGCTGAGAGAGCTCTTTCCAGAACTGCCCTTGAGAGAACAGCTCTAACAGAACTATGGCTTGCTCAAGGTCATCCAGCAGCTGCAAGTGGAGGAGTGGGGAATCAAACCTGGTTCTCCCAGATCAGAGTCCGTGCACTTAACCACTACACCAAACTGGCTTCCCATCCCTGCCTACCATCATGCTGCCCCATCTCCATTCATCTATCCATTTTTTGTCCCATCCTTCTTCAAAGCAACTCATAAGGTTGCCAGTTCTGGGTTGGGAAATGGCTGGCCATTTGGGCGGTGGAGGCTGAGGAGGGCAGGGTTTGAGGAGGGGGGACCCCAGCAGGGTACAGTGCCATAGAGCCCCCCTTCCAAAGTGGCTATTTTCTCCAGGGGAACTGATCGCTGTCACCTGGAGATCAGTTGTAACCCCAGGAGATCTCCAGCCCCCATCTGGAGACTCAATATAATAGTGAAACACACAGTATATATATGTGAACACAAAGGAATTAACTGTGTGTGGTGCCAATGGCAATTTCAAAAATCAATAAATAATAATAATAATAATTAACAATTCATTTATAGACAAATACATCATCTTGAGTGTCCCCTGGACTTCAAGGAGATCGAATCAGTCCATCCTAAAAGAAATCAACCCTGACTGTTCCCTGGAAGGCCAGATACTGAAGCTCAAATACTTTGGCCACCCAATGAGAAAGGAACACTCACTGGAGAAGACCCCGATGCTGGGAAAGACTGAAGGTCAAAGAAGAAGGGGATGGCAAAGGATGAGATGGTTAGACAGTGTTATCGAGGCAATGAACATGAAATTAAGCAAACTCCAGAGCACGGCGGAAGACAGGAGGGCCTGGCGTGATGTGGTCCATGGGGTTGCGAAGAGTCAGACTCGACTGTGCGACTGAACAACAACAACACCATCTAAACATGGGGCCAAATAACACTTTGTATTTGTCAAGAATTGGATCCAGGTGTACCCAGATACAACTCAGGTTCCACGTAGCCCACACAGCAGCTGTGGGAAAAGTTTTAAAAAATAAATAAAAAAGATCCCAGATGGGCTCAGAATGTGGCCACAGGGAGAGGAAGGACTCCTGCATAGATACTGCAACCAAGAAATCAGAAGGAGATAGAGGCTGCGATTACACACACTAAATAATCCACTTTCAATAAATTTTCAATGCACTTTCCAAGCTAGAAAAAATTCTGAAGTGTAACAGTGGGCAATTCTGAATATGACATTCGCTCCAATTGTCTCAACATGGAGGAAAAGGTGCAGCTCAAAACCACATTCAAATACCCCAGGCCAATGCCACACTGACTGCGAAGTCACCCCCAAATGGCCATAAATCTATGCAGAAGGTACCATAAAACCCGATGATCAAAGAAAGTGAAAGCCGCACAAAATGCAGATGGGAATTTCTGTTCCAACATGGGTTTGGTAAAACAATGGAGGGAAAAAACAATGCAGAATTGCCCAAAGTGTCACTGGTGACAAGGGATGTGCAAATAAAATAAAATAAAGCTAAATAAAATAAAATCAGCCCATTCGGATTCAGGCGAATCGGGCTGAATGTGATTCAGCCAGCCGAATGTCCCCCGACTGCCACTTTCAGCAATGCAAGCTGATTGGGGTGGCATTCAGCCAGCCGAATCACATTTGGCTCAGTTATACCCTACGGGGACTGTCCTCATAGGGTATAATAACCCCACCCCGAAGGGGGGTTTCCTATCACTGAAGGGATTCCTTCAATGAAGGGAGCATGCCGCCTCTGCGGCACGACTTGAGTTTTAAAGTTTAACCCCCCCCCCCAGTCACACTGCAGAGGCAGCACACTCCCTTCATTGAAGGGAAGGCAATTTGCCTTCCCTTCAGTGAATGGAGGCCACTGCCCCCCAGGCTAGCCCCCCCGCCTTCCCTGGCCCTCCCACCAAAGCTGGCGAGTCGGGGAAGGCCTGGAGTGAGCCCCCCTACCTTCCCTGGCCTGCCCGCCGAGGCAGGTGGGCCAGCCCAGGAGGGTGCGGGGAGGCATTTAAATGCCTCCCTGTGGCTTCCCCGGCCTGCCTGCCAAAGCAGGCAAGCCAGGGAAGGCCTGCTGAGCCCCCCCCCCTGGCCTGCCCACCGAGGCGGACGAGCCGGGGAATGCCCTAGAAGGAGCCTCCCCTTGCCTTCCCCTCACCCAGCAAAGGACTTTATTTATAATTCCTTACGAGCTCCTTCTTTACATTCCATTTCCCAAGGTGATGCAAAAACCTTTCACTCCAGTCCTTTCTTTTGTGCCACTTGCCTATCAAAGGGCACCGGCCGCTGATGACGACAGGGCCTGTGTCACTCTACCCTGAAGTAACAACATCACTTCAACTCAGAGATCAGCAAAAAAAAAAAAAAAAGATCACAATCCACAATGAGCAATGCGGGATACGATACAGAGGCAGTGCTGGAACCTGTCTCCTTTCGGTGAGGTTAGGAGGTGTGATGATTCCTGTCAATGTGCTCCGCATCCCTAATGAAGCCACCTTAGTCACTTTCAAGGACGCAGCAGAGGGTGTTTCTCCCCCAGTGGAAACAGATGACAGCCAGTGATGAGCGATTACCTGCCAGCCTGGCTATAAACTAACCCACGCCATGCCAGGAATGAAAGCAAAAGGTCGGAGGCTGGCCTGGGTCACGTGGTTCATGGCTCCGCTAATCATATTAATTAGAACAAGAAATCCTGAGCGTCCTTTTGCACCTTACCGGGCTCGGGGATGATTAGCTGTGCGCTGGTTTGTGCATTCCCAGCATCGTTTTCGGCGACACACTGATAGAAACCTTCATCTGACTTTACCAAGCCCAGGATCCGCAGGTTGCTGCCACCCTAGATGGGGAGAAAGAGAAAGAGTCAGAAGCCAGAAGAGTTCCCTAGTGACCCACATTCCACATAGCCAAATCAGAGTTGCTGTTTTTTGTGTGTGTATGAGTGTCCCCGAACTTCATTTTTGCATCATAAGAGAAGCCATGTTGGATGAGGACAATGGCCCATACAGTCCAACACTCTGTGTCATACAGTGGCCAAATCCCAGTTGCCATCTGGAGGTCCACCAGTGGAGCTGGAACTCCAGAAGCCGTCCCACTCTTGCCCCCCCCAAACACCAAGAATGCAGAGCATCAGTGCCCCAGACAGAGTGTTCCATCAAGACCTTATGGCTAATAACCACTCATGAATCTCTACTCTTAAGAACACAAGAGAAGCCATATTGGATCAGGCCAATGGCCCATCCAGTCCAGCTCTCTGTGTCACACAGTGGCCAAACCTAGGTGCCATCAGGAGGTCCACAAGCAGGGCCAGAACTCAAGAAACCCTCCCACTGTTGCCCCCCCCCAGCACCGAGAATGCAGAGCATCGCTGCCCCAGACAGAGTCTTCCATCAAGACCTTGTGGCTAATAGCCACTGATTGGCCTCTGTGCCATATGTTTCTCCAATCCCCTTCCTGCTGCAGTGAATTCTATGTGTTAATTATATCCCTCTAAGACTGGTGTTTAGAGTGAGTAAGACTGCCTGTTCCCTGTGTTGCTTGACAGACACTGGCTGCGGTCACACGGAGAATTAGGCACGCCAGCAGACGCCCCACTGAAGGGTATGCAGATGCTGGCCCTGGTGCACAGCATCTCCTGCCTGCCCACTCGCAAGTGCTCCTCCCTCCTGTGCACCTGGCTATCTGGGCTGCCCAGACCACCAGGGAAGAGTGTGCAGGTGGTGCATGAGATGCTTGGGGAGGGGGAAACAGTGGGAGGGTTTTGGGTGTCCTGGCCCCACTGCTTGAGCTCTTGAGGGCACCTGGTATTTTTGGCCACTGTGTGACAGAGTGTTGGACTGGATGGGCCATTGGCCTGATCCAATATCGGCTTCTCTGATGTTCTTATGCTCCCAATGGTCACAGCAATGGCACTCCTGGCCACAGCTGAAGAAGTGCTGTTGAAGGAAGGCTTTTTAGCTGGCTGTGGGTGTGGGCAGTGGGAGGGCTCTTGAGCAGGCAAGGGAAGAACAGGCAGGTGCAGGAAGAAGAAGAAAAAGAAGTAGCAGTAGTAGAGGAGGAGGAGGAGGAAGAAGAAGAGGAGGAGGAGGAGGAAGAAGAAGAAGAGGAGGAGGAAGAGGAGGAGGAGATTGGATTTATATCCTGCCCTTCACTACCCAATGGTGTCTCAGAGCAGCTTACAAACTCCTTTCCCCTCCCCTCCCCACAACAGACACCCTGTGAGCAATGTTCCCTCTAAGTTGTGGAGTCCTTTGAGCAAAAATTCTACTTTGTGAGCTACTGGCATTAAAGTTGTGAGCAGGTGATTTGGTTACTGCATAAATTAGTTTGCTCTGGAGCCCTCCTTCCTGAGCTAAGACAAAAATGTGTGAGCCAGAGGCTAAAAAACTGTGAGCTAGCTCACACCAACTCAGCTTAGAGGGAACACTGCCTGTGAGGTAGGTGGGGCTGAGGGAGCTCTGACAGAAACTGCTCTTTTCCAAAAACAGCTGTGCCAGAACTATGGCTTGCCCAAGGTGCAAGTGGAGGAGTGGGGGATCAAACCCGGTTCTTCCAGATTAGAGTCCACGCACTTAACCACTACACCAAACTGGTACATGGTAAGGGGAGGAGGGGAGGGGCAGGGGGGGGTTCTGGGGGGTTGGGCAGAGGAGGGGAGGGAAGCCTCTGAAAACTCTCTGTCCAGGGCCCTTCAAAACCTGGAACCAGCCCCTCCTATTCTGGGTGTGGCGACTCGAAGGATAGGTCACAGTTCCATCCACATCAAGAGCAACCAAAGGAGCCAGACTCATCCACATGCAACAAGAAGTCTAGAACACTCCTCCCAGCAGAAGCCGACTGGAAAGCCAGAACTGTGAGTCATGCAGAGTTGTGGCAGGCACCCACCCCCTATGATCATGTTCTTTTGGGGCACATGAAACTTTAATGTTTTAATTAATGTGTTTCTTGGGGCACTTTAGCAGCTCTCACCATCACCACCACCACCACCCTCATCCTTATCATCCTCATCCTCATCATCTTGATTTATTAATCACCCTATCCTTGCTAGGCAGGGCTCTGGACATTCTGCAACAGAAGGCATACGGCCACAAACCAATGTTAAAATTCTAATCACAAACGGAATTACAACAAAAAGTAAAAACAAAACAAAAACGAACAGAGTTTAAAAAGTCCAAGATGGCGTCTCATGGGAATTACTCGAGAAGACCATCAAATCAGGATTCTATCAAAGTGTCCACTTTCCAGCAAAACTCTGCCCACGGAAGCCACACCAGGTAAGTTAAAGTGTGCAGGAGCCCTCTCATATCAGTCTTGGGCCCCGGAGGATTGTAATGAAATGCGCATTCGTTAAAAGGAGATGCTGACTCTGTGTGTGTTCGCTCTGCGAGAAGGACTGGGTGCACGGTAAAAACATGCCGCAGAGAGGGACAGCTGAAACAGCTTTACGGAACCCTTCGGTTCTACACTAAAAGGGGTCTGCGGTGCCTACAGGAAGCATTTGCATTGGCAGCCGATTCCATGAGCTTCCTTTTAATACTTCGAAGCAGGAAAGAGGCTTCGAAGGTCAACCTCCTTCCATACGCAAGAAGACCTAGAGAGCCATACACACATACACACAAAAGCCATTTCATAGCTGCTGCATTTGAGTAGGATTTCATCGGGAGGTAGTGCTGGCAGGCAGAATTAAATGACACCGTAAAAGCCTGCCTTCTACGGGAGAGCTCTTGGCAGGCACAAAAAATGCTCTGCTAAGAATTATTCCCTTATCAAAGCATTTCTTCAACAGAAGATCTCGAATGGATAATCTGCCCTTTCCCCAATTACTTAATGATCCTCCCCCCCAATTTCTTGGCATGGGAAGTTATTACTGTCTGATTGTCTTTATTATAAACAGCAATGGCAGATAAAGTCGCATGAACTTGGAAGCTCATCCCGGCAAGTCAATTGTCTTCTCCAAGAAGAAGAGGAGAAAAAGCCCTAGTCCTTTATTAACTAAAACATGTTTAATTTAGATAATTGTCAATTTCACTTAATAGAAAAAGCATCAATTAGGAAAGGGTCAGCCCATCAGCAGGCTTATCGAAACGTATGATGCTCTGAGCCCCGCGCATCAAAGTCATTAATAGGGGATAATAGTTCTTAAGCATCAGGTAGGCATAGAGTTGAATCGATCACTTCAGGTTAGTAGCTGCCACCTAACGTTCTCCACGAATTGCTCTTTCAAAATACTTTGTTCACTGCATTAAAAAAAAAATCTGTTTGCAGAGGTTGAGGTTAAAGCTGGTTGAGCTTCTCACTCCAGGTTAGTATTATTATTAGGGCAGCTTGTTGGACTGGATGGGCAAAGTGGGGATCGAGAAGAAGGAGGAGGAGGAGAAGGAGAAGGAGGAGAGGAGGAGGAGGAGATTGGATTTATACCCCCCCATCCACTCGGAGTCTCAGAGCGGCTTACAAACTCCTTTCCCTCCCCCTCCCCACAACAGACACCCTGTGAGGTAGGTGGGGCTGAAAGAGCTCTTGACAGAAACTGCTCTTTTTCAAGAACAGCTCTTGTCAGAACTATGGCTTGCCCAAGATCATCCAGCCAGGTGCAAGTGGAGGAGTGGGGAATCAAACCTGGTCCTCCCAGATTAGAATCCACACACTTAACCACTACACCAAACTGGCTCCTATGAAACCATGAAAACTTTGTCCTTAACCACTACACCAAACTAGCTCCTATGAAACCATGAAAACTTTGCCCCTTTGTCCCATGAAACCATGAAAACATTGAAACCAATACAACAGTAGATGGCATGATAAACCATAACAACAAGCCCTGTACCTCATATCAGGTGAATATAGGTACCCAAAAAAACTCCAGTGCCCAACCCCAACAGTTTAGAGGGTTGTTCTAGTTACAACCAAAGCTGATCTAAAGCAGAGGTCTTTTTGACCTGTGGCCTTTTTGAGCCTGCCAGGTGCCTTTGGAAGTCTCACATGGGGCAGTGGGTGCAACCACAAAATGGCTGCCGAAAGGGGCGGAACCACCTGCAAAATGTCAGTACGCCAACAGTAACTCTTCACAATTTCTGGCAGAAGCTCTGCTTAACGAGAACATATTGTTTGAAAACGTTAAGCTCTGCTTAAAGGGAACAAATGGTTTTAAATGAACATACTGTTTCGAAATGTTTTCTTGTATACACACAGCTTTGTGCTTTTTTTTGTGGCAGCTGCTGCTGAAGCAATTTCTGAGGTCATTTTTTAAATTTAATTTGCCTCTCCACCTTGTAAAAACATGTGGCAGGCACCAGAAAAGGGATATGCTGATCTAAAGTGTGTAAAGGAGCTCGGTGAACTCCAGAAACTTATCAAAGGGTCCTTGAGCAGACATGTTGGGGAAGCGACCCCAAGAGAGAGAGGCTTGATTAATATTCCTCACAAACTGGCAATATACCCTACATTGGTCTCATTGAAAAGTCAAATTACACAATTAGACGATGACAATTGCATTATACAGGTTATTTTTGTTAACTGCTTTCTTGAGGAATGCTATAAAAATAATTACCACTATTTGAAAATAATCACTAGGAATGACAACTTCTCCATTCTTGATCCATTGCACAGTAGGGACTGGTTTACCAGAGACAGCACAGTCAAACTCAATGTCCATACTCTCATAGGCATAGAGATTCGAAGGGTGATTTAGAAACCATGGTGGAACTGCAAGAAGAAAAAGAGAGAGAGAGAGAAAGCAGATCTCAGTGAACACGAACATAATTGTATAATGGTGAAAATATATGAAACATTCATGTGATTCTAAAGACAAAATTAATTTCCACAAGCAACATTGGAAAGGTACCATATGCGGCAATGTCTCTTATTGGCCAGCACCATTCCTGATTGCTGCAGGTAAGGATACCGAGTAGAGATGGGCATGAACTGGCTCACAAATGAAAGTTTGTGACAAATTTTAGCCGGTTCGTGAACTTTCCACAAACTTTCAATCAGTTTGAGCAGGTTTGTGCCATTTCGTGAATGGATACATTTCCAGACAGTCTCTGCTCAAACAAAAGTCCACCAAACTTCAAAGCAATGGGGGAGGGGGAATTCTCCAGCTTTGGAAACACTGTTGTCAGTTTCAAACTAGTCAGTTTCAAGAGGGTCCCCCACTTTGCCCTGTTCCTCTGTGTTCCCTTTTCATTTTCTTGCAAAGAGCTTGCAAAATCCCACACTCCCCCTAGCTTGGATTTGAGACTCTGTGCTTTGAGATCAGTCCTTTTAATCTTGCAATGCCAGTGGCACTGGGTTCTGCTGGGGGACCCAGCATATACTGAATTGGTTGTGCTGGGCTTGCAACTCCCCTTGCTTGGATTGTGATTCTGTATTTCACATTGATCCTGTTGAACTGGCTGGCCAAATGGCCCTGGGTTCTGCTGGGCATTAGTGCATTGCACAGGTTCTGCTGGGTTTGCACACACATACCCTTGCTTGGCACTGGATTATGCTGGGCAGTCTTTAATTGCTCTGTTAATACTGCAGACTGTACATTGTACTGCACCACCTTCAGTTTCTATAACAGAGATTCTCTGGCTTGACCTTAGTCCTTTTGGGTTTGCAATGCCACAGTAGCACTGTTTTTTCTGGGCACATTGCACTGGTTCAGCAAGGGCTTGCAAAACTGTCCCCCACCTTCAGTTTCTACTGCAGAGATTCTCTGGGATTTTGATTATGTTCTGCTGGGCTTCTGTTGCCATTGCTTTTTTCTTGTTTCCCCCCTGCATTTGGAGGTTGGCCTAAAGCGCCCCTGGATTTACAACTGATCTCCAGATGATGGAGATCAGTTCCTTTGGAGAAAATAGTGGCTTTGGATTGTAGGTGAAATCCCACCACAAATTCTCCCTCCACAGGCACCCCTTCCCCCCAAGAGCCAACAATTTCCCAGTCCAAATTTGACAACCCTATAGTCCAGGGCTCGACAAATTCCAGGCACCAAGTCACCATGGCACCCAGAAATTCCATTGTGGCACCTAATGTTTTCACCAATTAATTTTTTATTAATAAACATAAGGAGCAGAGGTCCATCAGTGGCTATTTGCCACAAGCAGAGGCTCTGCCACTGAGCCACAGCCCCTCCTTTCTACACCCTCTACACCTTTCTATGCTTTACAATTGACTGAACCACTGAAATGTCAATAGCCAAAGCCAAGATGGCCATATCGATTTGTCTAGAATCAAGGCAACGTTTTCATTTACTTTAGCATAACCTGTGATTGCTTTGCAAAACTAATCAATATGAGTAACATTCCCCCTGTCCCCACTCCCCCAAAGCTCACAGGGAAAAGACACAAGCCGGATGATCTTTTTGGAGGACAAATCCTTATTAAGCTGGCAATTATCTGTTGCCTTGTATTACTATAATGCATTAACACTCTTGCTGTATGGTATATGATATGCTAATTTAATTTAATTTCATCATTACCACAATACTAGTTGTAGTGTGATAGAAATTTGCAATTCAAGGAAAACTGCTAATAACATCACATTTCTAATGAGTTTTTCCCATCATCAAAAAAAAAAAAAAGGAAGGAAAGATAGAAAAGAGAGAGAGAGATACAACATTATCAGCCCCGTTTGTCAGCTTTCAACAAGGGAACGGTATTCATTATTTTGAATATTCATAGCAGCTAGAAAACCAGATTAGATTTTAATTTCCCGGGTACCATCCACGGCTTACTCTTTGACACAGAAAATGCAATTGTATTTCTTAAGCAGCCATGCATAATATTTGGGTTATATAATTCTTAACACTGTATCATAAAATTGAGTGGTTCTTAAATTTCTAACCCCTCCTGTTTTGACCAGAAAAATCCCCATTTTGATTTCTGTTGTGCTAATCAAAGTTGTAGATTCTTCATTTTTGCACCATTTTCTGTTTCTATACACTGAATTTTCCACATAAAATTGAACAGATTTTCTATTATTATATGCATGTTGATAAATAGTTTACACAGAAACACACATATCAATGACCTACATTGCACACATCAGTACTGTAATGTATTCAAAGCTGCCTTGAATGCAATGTGTGGAACATCTAATTGAAATGTAATGTTGAGCTTCGTCCTGGGCTAAGGCTCCAAATACATCCAATAGAATTGCTAGCCCAGGAACTAACAAGCCAATCACTTCAAGCAAGCTCCCTGAGCGGGAACGAATGTGATTGGACATTATCTCGGCAACCTCATAGGTTGATATGTGTACAGTGGGTGTGGCTATATTAGCCGGGAATGTTTAAAAGCAGGACAGCTGCAATGTAAAAGCTGTTCTGGCTATCAGATGTTGATCCGTGTTGGAGTTGTGTTCGAGTGGAAGAATAAAGTCGTGTTCTTGCTGAATCACTCTCCGACTGCTTTGTTAAGCGAGTGACTTAACAAGTACCACAGAAACCATGCATAAAATCTACAGTACATACACAACACAGGCAAATTCACAAAACCAATAGTTTATTTATTTTATTAAATTTCTAGCCCTCCCTCCCCTGCATAGCAAGGCACAAGACAGGTTACAACAATACACAACCACATTATAACAATATAATACAAATATAATACATGCCAATTAAAAACCAGCAATAACAAATTATTAAAATCCAATTATAAAATCACTTTATTTCATTTGTGGGACCGATACAGCTATTTTTCTGAGGCCGCTCCATGTATGGGCATAACAGATGGTAAACCAGTGTTGCCGGAGGTAGGCGGATGAGAAGATATCATATAAAATGAGGTGCTGGAAACACGTTGGGAAGGCCAATATCGGTAGAGCTCCGCCACCTCAACCATAGGTGCCGTGGGTACTGGCTCTGCAGAGGCTGACTACTCCTTGGGTGAGGAAGAGGCATGGAGTGACCCAGCCTCCTCTGGAGTCAGCCCAGAAGAGGAACCCTTAACAGCACCTGAGGGAGAAGAGGCCCCAGCAGCTGCACAGGATGTGCAACCAGAGGGAGAGACTGATCCAGAGCCTGGCCCAGCACCCCCAGGTGGAGACTCCCCAAGCCCAGAATCCCCACCTAGTTCTCCTGAGTGTCCCAGACGCAGGGCACAACAGTGGCTGAATGTGCAAGAGCAAAGGAAGAGTGCCAGACTGCAGCTCTTGCAAAGGCAACATGAGGGGCTGTGAGTCTTAGCAGACTGACTCCCAGGGAAGGGAGGACCTGGTCCTAAACACCACCATGCACCTGCCTCAGCGTGGAAGCAACTGTGTGTGTTCGGACCTGATCCTGGCTGTTAGCCTCCGCTCTTTGCTCCTGCAACCTTTGACTGTGTTCCCGGCTTTCTGACCTTTGGCTCTGTTGCTCGACTTGATTTTGGACTGCGTATCCAGTTTCCAGTGCATGGTATCCGTGGTGACCGGCTGACTCAGCACAATAGGCCTGGCGGAACATCTCCACTTTACAGGCCCTGTGAAACTGTAATAAGTCCTGCAGGGCCCAGATCTCATCTGGGAGAGTATTCCACCAGGATCCTGCAGGGCTTGGAAGGCCCTGGCTCTGGTCAAGGCTAAGTGAACCTCCTTCAAGCCGGGGACCACCCACAGATGTGGATCCATCGAGTGTAACACTCTTTGAGGGATGCGCTGTTTTAATTTAAAGTTTCACTTCAAATTTCCAGGTTACCCCCCCCCCCAATTTCCAGGTCCCACCCTTTTTTCCGTAAAGCCCCTAAAACATACCAAGCTCTACGAAAGAAGATCTCTAAGAAAAAAATAAATAAATAAAAGGGAGGGGAAACTACTTTAAGGGTGTTCTGTTAATCAATCCGTTAGAGGAATAAATCAAAAACCTTTTAATTGATTATAGCAATGTCACCGATTGATTGAGTGGTAATTAAAAATGGCTCGTTTCTTTCTTTTTCTCTTTAAGGCTTTACAGAAACAGTGGTTGGTAAGCACTTTCTCAGAAGTGGCATTCTTGCCCTCCTCTCTGGCGCTGGAAAGAACTCGTCTTCTACAGCCTAGTCTACTACACTAGTAGGAGAATGAGCTGCAATTAGATTCCGCCTGTGAATGCCCTTTGGCATACAAAAAAACATCCGAGCAAATAGACCTGCAGACCTAAATGGAATGCAACACCAGAGCAGGCCAATTAACTTGAAACCCTGAGAATCCTGGCCCTTCATGCATCGAGCTATGTGGGCAGTACACGCTTTAGTCACTGCTTCCGCTGCAGAACTAAGGTTTGCAACGTGAGGGGTGATAAGTGATAAGATAAGTGATAAGATCACTCTAGATAAGCCAGTCTTGGCACACATGTACTATGATTATTGAATTGAGTCCTTGCCTGGTCAGAGCAGCGTTATGCTCTGTCTGGTGTTCTCAGAGGCTTGAGCTTCAATTTGTACGTTTCCAGCTCCTGACCCCAAGGTCTTGAAAGCCCAAACATAAGTGGAGTCATCAATGGCTTCAAGACAAAATACCGTGTTTTCCCGAAAGTAAGACATCCCCCGAAAATAAGACCTACTTACAGTTTTGCCTCTCGCTGAAATATAAGGCATCCCCCCGAAAATAAGACCTCCCCAAAAATAAGACCTCCCCGATAATAAGGCCTCCCCCGAAGCTACCGTAACTCTGGACTCTGGGCTGTAGCGGCGGGCGCCACCACACAGCTCACTGTTGGCCGCCGCGCAGCCAGAGCAGACAGGAAGTGCGAGGTCTCTTTTAATCAGAGAGCCCGCGCCGCCGCCAGGACAAGTTGCCGCCTGCTGCTCACTCTGCCCTGACGGAGTGTACCGTATTCTTCTTCATGGAAAAATAAGACATCCCCTGAAAATAAGACCTAGCGCATCTTTGGGAGCAAAAATTAATGTAAGACACTGTCTTATTTTCGGGGAAACAGGGTATGTACATGTGAATCCATCACAGCTGGAACCTCTTTCCTATGAAGAAAGGCCAAAGAGTCTGGGACTTTTTAGTTTAGAAAAGAGAAGACTAAGCAGGGACATGACAGAGGTTGATAAACTTATGCATGGGGTGGAAAGAGTTGACCAAGAGAACTCCCCCCCCCCTTCCTCTCCCAAAATACTAGAACTTGAGGACATCAAATGAAGCTGATGGGCAGTAGATTCAGAACAAAAGGAAATACTTCTTTATGCAGAGAGTGATTAAAATGTGGAATTCACTGCCAGAGGATGTAGTGATGGCCACAGGAATAGACAGCTTTAAAGGGGGATTAGATAGATTCATGGAGGATAGGTCTATCAGTGGCTACTAGCCATGGCAACTGAGAGGAATGTCCACATTCAGAGGCACTAGTCCTCTGAATCCCAGAGCCAGGAGGCAACACCAGGGGAAGGTCTCAGCCTCTATGCCCTGTTGTTGACCCTCCAGAGGAACTGGTTGCCCGCTGTGTGAGACAGGATGCTGGACTAGATAGATCACTGACTTGATCTAGCATCGCTTCTTGGACTTTTGGCTAAGATCAAGTGTAGTAACTTGATATGGCAGGGCTCTTCTTATGTTCTTATGGTTAATGATAAGGGGGCTTGGATCCACACATGCAAAATCAGCGAGGTTCCATAAATATCCCCCATAAGAATCCATCCTAAACCTTTACACTATGAACCTTGTGGTCTGCTGAAATTATTGAAATCAAGTTCCACCTACACAGCCGGCAAACTGAAGAAGTTGAAGGAAACGCATCTTTTAAGTATCTAGAACGGGCGTTTTTGCAAAGGCTGTTTGGAAAATGTTATGACTATGTGGACTCCTCCAATCAAGTGTCACTGATTACATGGACTTTATGACTTATTTTCTAAGGAGGAAACATTGCATCTTATGCCTTATTAGAGTTATAGTGTGCATTACATTTTGTTGTTGTGACATCACCAACTTTATATTTGTTAAATACAGTTTATATTTTGGCAATTTCTGATGGTGTTTCTCCTAGCGGAATTTGTATATCTTGGACCTCTGTGACGCTAGTTTCCCCCCTGTTTTTTTGGACAGTAAAAAGTTCAGCAGTGGTCTCCTTTAGGTGTATTCTGATTTTGCTCCTCTGCAATCATTGAGAGTTTACACCACTCACCAGTTCCCATCAACCTTCCTCTCCCTCTAAGCCAATGGGACTGCCTGATGGAAAAGAGAAAGGATAATTTCCTGCTGCTTCCACTTGTAGAAGGCTAAAAATATCAATGCTCTCAAAGCTAGAAATTGGCATGGCGGAACCTTATTCTCTTCCCCTTCCTTCACTCCAGTGTCTGCATTTTTAGCTAATATAAGGTTACGTTTCCATCCTTTGAAATGCCTCGTCCTCCATCAGCATTTCAAAGCAATCCACTGGAAGTTCACTCTCAAGTATATCAAAGTGGTCCACTTAGCAAAATTGACACTTAAGAGCTGGTGTTTTGCTTCATGCAGAAAGAACAAAAAGGAAAAAAAGGAAATGAAAGAAACCCTCTAGAGCTGCCTGGGTCAGATAGCATCACTGTCCTGAAGTGTAAAACAACAATGATCAGAGGATCCGACATGATTTCTCTTCTTTCAGATCAGAGGAGCAATATCGGCTCTTGGAAGCATCACAGGACACCATGCCTTGAATTAGTATTTCATGGTTTTGCTACCACTAGGTGAGAAAGTAACTGGGGGGTGGGGGAAGAAGGACAACTGCATGCAAACCAGCTATGACGGCAGCAGCTGAAAGTTCTGTCTTAGCCTTTTGTAAGAGATTTGGGGGGGGGAACAGAAGCTGAGGGGGGGAACTAGACCATATTAGAAAGGCTTTGCAAAGCTACAGGTTTGGAAACTTCCTGGAGCTTCGGCGGGAGGGCGGGATAAAAATCAAATAAATAAATAAATAAATAAAAATAAAATACCAACTCCCCTCCCCAAAGTTCCAGAGCTCACATGGGCTTCCCCACAGTTATATGAAGCCTTGACTATGAGCTTTCAGGAGGCAATTCGGGAAAACATTGACAAAAATGAAGTTACCTTATGCTGAGTCATGCCATTGGTGTAGTAATGTTAGTCTTGTCTACTCTGACTGGCAGCTCCCTGGTTGAGATCATTCACATCATCTACCACCTGGTCCTTTCAACTGAAGATGCTGGAAACTGAACCTGGGGCCTTCTGCATGTACCACATCCACTGACCCACAGTCCTTAATTCAAACTGAAATTGTAGGGTTGCCAGGTCAACTTACCTGGCCGGCAGGGGTCTTCCGATGTCCTTCCAGGAGACTGGAAGTGATGTTGGGCATTTTCAGGCCTACTTCTGGTTTCAGCACTACTTCTGGTAGGGGGTGGCACTCTGGTTTTTGGGCAAAACTCTATGGTAAATTTGGCTTCAAACCATAGAGTTTTGCCACAAAACCAGAGTGTCACCCCCAACCAGAAGTAGGCCTGAAACCGGAAATAGGCCCAAAACCGAAGTAGAACTGAAAACATCAGTTGGGGGGCAGGATTGCCCCAACAGCCATCTGGCTGGTGGTGAGCAACTGCCTGAGAAAGCAGGGCTTCCCCCGCTCCCACCGGGGGGGGGGGCTGGAAACCCCGTGTTTTTGGAACTCATCATAACTAGAAATTCTGAAAACATGGGGTCAAAAGAAGAAAACGTCTGGTCTGCATCTGATATGGAAAAATCTACTGTGGAAAATTTCACATAATGCACAGTTTTAAAAACGTCAATGCGGGGAATTTCACCACCGCAGAAAATGAAGGAATTTCAAAGGGAGATTAGAAAGAGAGTCTGCTGAATTGCAACTGATAACGAAGCTCAAGGCAATGCATCCTCCTGGACTGAATTGAGACTTAGGTTTCCTGTCTCATTATCAATGCTGATTTATCCGCGCCTATTATCCTGTAGCTGGATGGGGCTAGGAAACAAAGCAAAGTTTGTCTGCATATCTCACCTAAATCCAATCACACATGCTATTGTCATTCACCTGCTAGTGTCATTCACCTGCTAATGCCATTTGACATCTGGAATCACTCCACTTCCCAATAAATAGGACAGATGGACTCCCATTCTAGGTGTATCTGGAGAAGGGAGCCGTGACTCACGAAAGATCATCCTCCGCCACACGTTTTGTTAGCCTTTTAAGGTGCTACTGGACTCTTGCTCTTTTATTCTGCTTAAGATTGTCCTCGATTTCCAATGATGGACAATATCAGGCAACTCCATAGAAAGTCTTTGTCTCTCCCCACCCCTGATTTCTCAGTGTTTGATACATGGCCAAAAGAATAATTTCTGACGAGGGCAAGGACCCCTTTCCCCTCCATTCCATATAAAACCGCCAGTTCTATATTCTCAGAACTCAGTGGCCTCAAAAGCCCTTTGTTGTCGTCTCAGGATGCCCTTAGTCGATACTTGCAGTTTCGTATGCTCAGCATCAAGAGCACTGCCTCTGAGAAACGATGTTCTTCTCTGAAGGTGTGTGAGTGCTTAAGACTCCTGCAGAAAATGTCAAGAAACGTCTGTAACGAGTCCAGAAAGGTATCTTAGAAACCGAGAGAAATGATTCCCAGCAAAGGAGCTCAGTTACACATGAGATGCATGCCCAGATAACCTCACCATCGCTAGAAACGTCTTCCTCGGCCGAAATGACGGTAGTGGAGGACAGCGTTTCGGAAGCACAGCACGCTGGCTTCTTTCTAATGGAGAGTCAACCTCTGCGCCCACTGGAATAAATATATTAAGTGCTGCGGTTGAGGCTGACGGCTGTCATCGCTCGCCCAACCTCTGTCAATGTTTCTAAAGAGGAGGCTCTTTGGAGCATGTCATTATCAAGGAGGATTGTCAGCCCCCATATCCAAGTCTCTTGAAATCGATTGTCGTTTTCAATTTGAACTCATTTGATAAACAATGCCATGGTAATGTCTCTTGCCTCCCTCTGTAATTTGTCTGGCTGGGTGCCTCTGTCAAGCTGCGTATGGCTTGTAGGCTCCTTGTGGGTTCTGGGCAAACAGGGGGCCTCAGGGAGCCCGAGGTTCAGAGGTAGGGTATGTGCTTGGCATGCAGAAGGTCCCAGGTTCAATCCTTGGCAACTCCAGTTAAAAGGTTCAGGTGTCAGTGATGTGAAAGACCTCTACCTGAAGCCCTGGAGAGCCGCTGCCCGTCCAAGTAGACCGTGTTGACTCTGAAGGATCAATGGTGTGGATCAGTATAAGGACTTAGTAAAAATCTAGGGAGGAGGAGGAGGAGGAGGAGGAGAATGGATTTATACCCTGCCCTTCACTCAGAGTTTCAGAGCGGCTTACAAGCTCCTTTCCCCTCCCCACAACAGGCCCCTGTGAGGTAGGTGGGGCTGAGAGAGCTCTGACAGAAACTGCTCTTTTTCAAGAACAGCTCTTGTCAGAACTATGGCTTGCCCAAGGTCATCCAGCAGCTGCAAGTGGAGGCGTGGAGAATCAAACCTGGTCCCCCCAAATCAGAGTCTGCGCACTTAACCACCACACCAAGCTGGCTTTCATCAGTGAAGTCATCAGAATAGCTCTACCATAACTGTTATCAGCAGTTTTACATTTAGGCAGAGGGGAGACCTGACCCCCCCCCCCCCACAACCGGCCCCAAGGGTGCACACCCCCCCCCCCCCCCCCGCCAATCTCGCTTAGGTGTTCACTTGGGCACCTGTGGAAGGGAACTCAAAAGGCATTAAATGTCTTCTGAAGAAAATTAAAGGTCCTCTGAGCTTTCTTCTCCCAGGTCCCACAATGCCCCCCCCCAAAAAAAAACATTCCACAGTGGGAGGGAGAGGGAAGCCTGGGGGCTAGCTCTGCTGATCTTACCCTGGTCACAGCCAGCAGCCCGGGGGGGGGGGGCCCCCCCCCCAAAAAAAAGATTTTGGGACGGGTTTTTTCGGGGTGGGCAAGGCTTTTAACTCAGGGGCGGGCCCCCCAAATGCTCCACTGTAGCTATGGGCCTGAAGAAAGGTCTTCTCCAACACCTCCTGCCTGAGATCCTTTAGAGAAATATGCCAAGAGCTGAACCTGGGACCTTCTGCATGCAAAGCAGATGCTGTCCTTGAAAAAGAGCAGTTCCTGTCAGAGCTCTCTCAGTCCTGCCTCCCTCATAGGGAGTCTGTTGTGGGGAGGGGAAGGGAAAGGAGTTTGTAAGCCCCTCTGAGACACCTTTGGGTAGAGAAGGGCGGGGTATAAATCCAATCTCTTCTTCTTCTTCTTTATCACTAAGCCAGGGCCCCTTCCTAATCAGGAAAAATCAAAAAAAAAAACCCAAAAAACAATCCCAGTTGCACCCTAATCTGGATGGCCATGTGTTAAGTCGCTCGCTTAACAAAGCAGTCAGAGAGTGATTCAGCAAGAACACAGCTTTATTCTTCAACTCGAACACAACTCCAACACGGATCAACAGATGATAGCCAGAACAACACGGTTCAGGTTTTACATTGCAGCTGTCCTGCTTTTAAACATTCCCAGCTAATGTAGCCACGCCCACTGTACACATACCAACCAATAAGGTTGTTCACATAAGGACCAATCACGGCCGTTCCCGCTCAGGGAGCTTGCTGCGAAGTGATTGGCTTGTTACTTCCTGGGCTAGCAATACCATTGGATGTATTTGGATCCTAGCCCAGGATGAAGCTTAACATTACAAGTTAATGAGATGTTTCACATACATCATGCATTCCATGGCAGCTTTGGAATACACTACACCATGGCTACCCCGATCTCATCAGACCTGAGAAGACCTCCAAGGAATGCCAGGGTTGTGATGTGGAGGCAGAAAATGGCAAACCACCCCTGAACGTCTCTTGCCCTACAGGTTCACCTTAAGTTGGTTGTGGCTTGATGGGACTTCCCACCCACCAATTCCAATTGCAGCCATCCGCATGAGAAAGGTGATCCCATGAGACGTCAGGCTGAGGAAGGGGGGACCCTAACAGGTAAGAAACAAGAAGGGGCAAAGGACCATCTAATTTCTTACAGCAATCCTGCAGTCAGATGCCCAAAGAAGCCCACAAGAAGACAGGAGTGGATTGTCCTCAACCCATGCCACTCCCGACAGGTGCACAGTGGCAAACTGCCTCTGAAAAATGTGACGATTAAGCGCGTGAGTTTATGAGACTGCAACTGGGTGAACCAGAAGAGGATGCCAGGGAAGAAGATGACAGCAAACTTAGTGACAAAATGGACTCAGTGCCTTCTGACAAGGACCAGGGGCCATTTCCTGCAGGAGCGCACAGGAGCGGAGCTCCGGCAGTAAAGAGCCCAAGGGGCAGGCACAGGCAACAAGCCCCACCCCCTGCTCCCAGCAGCCCTCAGTCAGAGCAAGAAGCAGCCAGGTAAGTTGCCCAGCCCCCCCGGTCCAAAACAGTCCAGTGGCACCTTTAAGACCAAGTTTTATTCAGGTACAAGCTCTCCCTCCTCTGCGAGGACAGATCTGCACGTCTCCCCCCCCACTAGCTAGCAATCCAAAACAGTCCAGTGGAGCTTGAGCGGTGGGTGTTGCCTTCTGACACACTTCCGGTGATGGCAGGGTGTGTGGCATATGCAAATAAGTTATGCTAATGAGCTCCTGCACCTCTTTTTCTACGAAATGACCCCTGACGAGGACTCTGCTTCAGAAAAGCCCCTAAATGAGAATACCAATTGAGGATTAGAAAAGATAAAGCAAAGTGAAGGCTGAAGAACTCTGAATGGTGCCTTAAAGCATATACTGTAAATGATGCTCTTGGAGTTGTCTTTAAACAGTTTTTAAAAAATGGTTAAAAAGGTAAATAATTTAGCTTAATCGACTATGTTCAATGTAATACTTGCATTTTAGATTAACACTTATATAAACTGATGTAATGATCTCCTATACTTGAGGTTTTCGTTATTAGTGGTTTTTGTTCCTTTCTCCCTAGATGTAGACAACCCTTTACCTTTTTTTCCGTTGTAGTTTGTAGTTTATAGAAAATGCAATAAAAATCACCTCCAGGGGGCATTTAAAAAAAACGAAAATGCGAGGATTGACTCTGCTTGTTGTCAGGAGGTGGGGATAGAACAACCAAAGAGCCCAGGGGTTTAGCGAACAACCAGGGCAGAGACCAAGGAGGATTCAAAGAAGGGAGGGGGGAGGTGATTGTACAACCCCTTTCCCTCTGCTCTGAAATGGACAAAACCAGACTAACGCTGCCGGCACCCCTTACCAAAGATGCATTCGCATGTACAAAGCACCTTTAAATCACCAGAGCCGCATCACGCTAGAATGTTTGATTATGGCCTGGAGTTAACTTCACCACGAGGTGCTGCTGTTCTTCTCCCGAGCCTTATAGGAGCACGCAAGGTCATTTTCCGTGCAAGTTTTGCCTGCCGGATGGATAAACAGTCAGGCAACAAAATCCAGGCTCCAGGTATAACAAAAGACGACCGGAATTCACAAGTGGAGCTTTTAGCAGTGTGTGACACAGCTATAAGAGAACCAAAACACTTAGGAGACTTTTTTTTAAAGGGAAATAATATAAGGAAGAATTGCAGCTGAACCCCGCTTCCTTCTCACCGTTCCATCAGTCTGATGCTGTAGGGATTGCATAACCTTTGTTCTCAGCACTAAAAGTGAAGTGCAGAGAGACGAAAGAAGATGCCAGGCCTTGCAGCTGTGGACGGTCCATTACATTACTGCCCTCCTCCGTTTGATGGGGTGGGTTCATTTGGATCAAATAGGAAGGACTCATCAAACTCTAATTCGATTAGTCCCAAGAATGTCACATGCTTTTAGGTTGCGGGACAGAAAAGCCTTACAGTTTTGCATGGACTGGTCCACAGCAGTTCAGCAGCTGCACGATCGTTCAAAAAGCTGATTCTCAAAACGTCTTCAGGGACGGTGCAGAAAGCATTGAAACTGGAATACACCCAAGCCAGGCACCCTTCTACCAGTAGAAAGAGGAAGAGTCCAGTAGCAGCTTAAGGACAGTGATGGTCAGGGGCCTGGAGACCAAGCCCAATGAGGAAAGGCTGAGGGACTTGGGGATGTTCGGTCTGGAGAAGAAGAGGTTGAGGGGGGACAGGATGGCTCTCTTGAAGTCTTTGAAGGGCTGTCCCTTAGAGGAGGGCAGGGAGCTGTTCCTGTTGGCAGCAGAAGACAGGACTTGCAAGAATGGGTTTAAATTAAGGGCGGGAAGGTACCGGCTTGCAAGACTTTAAGGGCGGGAGGGTACTTGCAAGACTTGCAAGAATGGGTTTAAATGAAGGGTGGGAAGGTACCGGCTGGATATTAGGGAAAACTTTTTTTACAGTCAGAGTTGTGCAGCAGTGGAATCAGCTGCCTAGGGAGGTGGTGAGCTCCCCCTTGATGGCAGTCTTTAAGCAGCAGCTGGGCAAAGACTTATCAGGGATACCCCGCGATCCCTGACAGATGTTGGAAAAATTGTGGTGGCCGAGGCACCTATATTCATCGTTGGTGGGAGTGTCCCAAGGTCCAGGCCTTCTGGAGAGAAGTCAATTCCCAAATATTTCTAATTACAGGTTGCGCCCTCCAACTGTAACCCTCCTTGTTCCTCCTGAATTATTGGAGCCATCCCGCCCCCAATGGACTTATGAAAGAGCTAATAGAATTATGTCTTGCGGCTGCTAGGAATGTTATAGCATTTCATTGGAAATCTAAGAAGACGCTGTTACTGAGCGATTGGTATCTGAAATTGTGGGACTTTTTTCTACAGGACAACATTTCCACCAGTATCCTTCGATCTGAAAATCAACCTTTCCTTGACAATCTCCAAGAAAAATGGATGCCCCTCTTAGAAGCGTCAGCAGCACATAAAATCGACACTTCCCTGTTTGCTCTGCATAAACATCAGGATTTGCTTTCCTATTTTTAACTGTTCTTTTAAATTTTAAGTAAATAAATTTTTAAAAAACCTTATCAGGGATGCTCTAGGCTGATCCTGCATCGGGCAGGGGGTTGGACTAGATGGCCTGGATGGCCCCATCCAACTCTTGGGATTCTATGAATCTAACAAAATTAGCGGGTAGGAGAGGTCATGAATCACTGCTCACTTCTTCAGACTCACAAAAGCTCCTCCCCTGCCACAACTTTGGTTCACCTTGAAGGTGCTCCTGGACTCTTGCTCTTTTCTACTGCTACAGAAAGACCAGCACATCTACCCAGCTTGATCTGTCCCTTACACGAGTTCAAAATGCACACATAAATGTACTTCCCATGTCTGTTTCTAAGTGGTGACTACGAACTGTTTTCATCACCGGCTTTTGCTGGCAGTGTCGATGATCTGAGAGCTATTGCGGTGTAGTGGCGAGAAAGTTGGACTAGGATCTGGAAAACCCAGGTTCAAATCCCCACTCGTGCCATGGGACCTTGCTGGGTGACCCTGGGCCAGTCACATGCTCTCAGCCTAACAGAGTTGTTGTGAGGATAAAACGGGAGGAGGGGATAACGATGGAAGCCTCTTTGGGTCCCCAATGGTGAGAAAACTGGGGCATAAATAAAGTAAATAAAGAAGTGTGTTATGTTCTTCAGTGACATTTTAACATCATGCTTATGTTATACGTGATTTATACACATATAGCACAGGCTAGCCCAATTTTGTCAGACCTTGGAAGCTAAGCAGGGTCAGCTCTGGTTAGTACTCGGATGGGAGACCACCAAGGAAGACGGAGGTTCCTGTGCAGAGGCAGGGGGTGGCAAACCACCTCTTTCCGTCTCTTGCCTTGAAAACCCTGTCCTGTCGCCATATGTTGGCTGGAACTTGACTGCATTTCCCAACAATGGAGATAGTCGTGGATTTCCGCTCAACTCAAAGGGTATGTTTGGTCTAGTGGTTAAGTGCGCGTACTCTGATCTGGGAGAACTGGGATTGATTCCACACTTGCACCTGCTGGAGGACCTTTGGCAAGCCATAGTTCTGGCCCAGCTGTCCTTGAAAAAAGAGCAGTTTCTGTCAGAGCTCTTTCAGCCCCACCCACCTCACAGGGTGTCTGTTGTGGGGAGGGGAAGGGAAAGGAGTGTGTAAGCTGCTGTGAGACTCCTTCGGGTATTGAAGGGCAGGGTATAAATCCAATCTCCTCCTCCTCCTCCTCCTCTTCTTCTTCTTCATTCTGGGGTATTCCAAGGGCAGCTACTGAAACTAATGTAAACTTCACCTGAATACAACTCTAACCCTGAGCTATAATAATATTCAAGAGTCCTTATAAATCAAGGAAGGAAGGAAAGTGCCATCAAGTCACAGATGGCTTAAGATAACTCCATGGGGTTTTCAAGGCAAGAGATCTTTGGAGGTGGTTTGACATCGCCTGCCTCTGTGTAGCAACTCTGGACCTCCTTGGTGGTCCCCCATCCAAGTGCTAACCTGGGCCAATCCTGCTTATCTTCCAAGATCTGATGAGGCTGAGCTAGCCTGGGCTACCCAGATTAGGATCACGTAAATCAACTCACCATAAATTAAATTTCTGTACACACATCTAATCCCACTATGAAATCTAACGTGCAGGGGAAGGTGTGCTGAAGGGGCTGTGCTAGACTCACTAAAATGACAAGATAATCTGGATACGCAGGTAATCTGGATATGGCATTAAGGTCAAGGCTGGTGGCAGTACTAGAGGCAGGTATCTGCCTACACGTTACCTTCTGGATAGGCAAGGTAAAGGTAAAGGTTTCCCTTGCTCGAAAGCTAGTTCAGCTCAGTTTATTAGGTTTGGTGTAGTGGTGAAGTGTGCAGACTCTAATCTGGGAGAACCGGGTTTGATTCCCCACTCCTCCGCTTGCACCTGCTGATGTGACCTTGGGTCAGTCACAAGCTCTGGCACAGCTGTTCTTGAGAAAGAGCAGTTTGTGTCAGAGTTCTCTCAGCCCCACCCACCTCACAGGGTGTCTGTTGTGGGGAGGGGAGGGGAAAGGAGTTTGTAAGCCGCTCTGAGACTCCAAGTGAAGGGCGGGGTATAAATCCAATCTCCTTCCTTCCTTCCTCCTTCCTAAAAGCCCATAGGCTGTACACCATAAAAGATTTTAAACATTTAAGAAAACAGTATAGGAGAACTGTGCCACATTTGTTATGCAACTTTGGCACAAGCTACTCAACTGGAGTCTCAACCTTGTAGCTTGCGGAAAGGGTGAGAATTTCAATAGCCATTTTCCCAAGGATTTTTCTCTCCCAGCTGTATGCTCGAAAGCTAGTCGAATCCGACTCCAGGGGGCGGTGCTTATCTCCGTTTCCAAGCCAAAGAGCAAATGCTGTCCGAAGACGTTTCCATGGTCATGTGGCCGGCATGACAAATGCCGAGACGCACAGAGCGCTGTTACCTTCCCACCAAAGCGGTACCTATTTATCTACTTGCAGTTTCTTGCTTTCGAACTGCTAGGTTGGCAGAAGCTGGGGCCAGTGACGGGAGCTCACTCTGTCACGCGGCACTCGGGTCTCAAACTGCCGAACTGCAGACCTTCCGGTCTACAGCTCAGCGTCTTAGCCTCTGTTTCTGGATGGTACTTGCAGCATTTGAGGCTGTATAAACATTAGTCGTGGTTTTAGGGGGCCCAGCCGTGCAGCACAATATGGATTGAATCACTTGCCTCAGAAAGGTGTGGAGAAAAGGGCAGATTGACTACCAGTCCCCCTTACCAGCTAGGATTATGGGAGCCAGAAGTGGCTAAAGGAAAGCTAAAGGCAAAAGGAAGCAGGCAGAATTCAGCACATCAGGATGGAGCAGCTCAAAGGAAACAGAAATTCAACAAGCCTCGTTACAGCACAGCCAAGTGCTCTATGAGGAGGGTTGGGGAAAATCTGGAGATTTTTAGGGTGGAGCCTGAGGAGGGTGGGGTTTGGGGACCGTCGTGCCCACCTTCCAAAGGGGCCGTTTTCTCCAGGTGAACTGATCTCTGGAGGTCAGTTGTAATCTCAGGAGATCTCCAGCTACCACCTGGAGGTTGGCAACTCTATCTATGAGAGAGAGAGAGTGTGTGGCTGAACAGCCTGCCTCCATCTTTGATGGGGCTGCCAGGAGTCCAGAGGCAAAGAAAACAGGGGTGCTTAAGCGAACTCATGTGCCGTTGGTAGCAGGGCTTTTTTTGTACAAGAAGCCCAGCAGGAACTCATTAGCATAATAGGCCACACCCAACAGCAGAAACCTATTAGCATATTAGGCCACACCCCTGACAGCACAGCTCATTGGCATATTAGGCCACACCCCCATGTTACCAGAAGTGTGCTCATCCAGCCACACCCACCTTTTGCTTCTTATTCTGTTTACCTTATTTGTTGTCAAAACCCAGGGCTTTTTTGTAACAGGAACTCCTTTGCATGTTAGGCCACACACCCCTAATGTAGCCAATCCTAATGAGTTTCTGCTGTTGGGTGTGGCCTATTATGCTAATGATTTCCTGCTGGGCGTGGCCAACTTGGAAGCCAGCCGGAACTCCGTTCCTGTGCGTTCCTGCCCAAAAAGAGCCCTGGTTGGTAGAGTGCTGTGGATCTTGATGCCGTTTTCCACCTGGACAAGATGCTCTCAATGCTGATAGCGTCAACCCTGCATACTTTGCTCCCAGGAGCAAGAAGTATTTGGCTTAGAGGCACAGGTTCTCCCTCTGACACGTACAACTCCGTCTTACCATCTAATTGAGAAACATAAGTTTCTCCTGATGACCCCTAGGTGTAGCTCTGCTTGCTGCACAGATTTTTTAAAAGGTAAAAATGGATTTCCCCCCCACACACACCTGTCTGTACCATCTCCACGCTGGGTAGATACTTGACCTCAAACTGCCTTGAACTGCACAACATCCAAAGTGTATTAATTTTAATAACGAAAAATGCAGCAGGAGGAGGGGGGAAATGCCTGAGAAACTGCAAGTGCTTCTGGAGGAATAAGATGCAGAAGATGAGATGATTCTTTGCTACAGATTGATGCAATAGGAGGAGGGAAAGGAGAAGAAGAAAAATATGGGAACCATTATGAGTGGACAAGCAAGTTTATATATGAGTAAAGTTAGTCTACTAATTTTCTGTGATAAACCACTCAATGCGCTATTGGAAAAGTGCAGTTGAATCGTACGTAAAGAATAAGTTGAATGATGTGTAAAGGAATAAGTAGCAAGAAAGAATGGATATTTTTCACAGCTCACTGGATAATAAGCATTTAAAAAGAGAGTTGTGCTGGATCGGACTCAAAGGTCCAGCCTTTCATTTCCACCACTACCCTTGCAGATAAGACAAGCACAGGGAAACAGTGGGTTCAAATCATACTCCCCCATGAAATATTGACCTTATGCAAGTCTCTCTCTCTCTCTCTCTTTCTCTCTCCCTCTGCCTAAATCATTTGGGTGTTCCGAAAATGAAATATAGATATGGGAAAACATATATGGCATCTGATGTCCTTGGATGAATGGCAGGATAAAAATGTGATCGATACGTTAGGTTAACATAGGGTTGAATCCCAAGGTACATTTGTATGACAGAAGTCTTCCTCGGAGCAGAAGTCTACCTTGGGATTCAACCCTATGTTAACCTAACGTATCGATCACATTTTTATCCTGCCATTCATCCAGCAGGAGTGAGCGTTCCTGTGAGCAGAAGTATAGCTTGGATCAAAATCCGTAATATCCCACGCCCACATCTGCTGATGTTTTATTCATAGAATCACAGAATCACAGAGTTGGAAGGGGTCATAAGGACCATCTAGGCGAACCCCCTGCCCAATGCAGGACCAGCCTCAAGCATCTCTGACAAATATTCGTCCAGCCTCTTCTTGAAAGCTGCCAGTGAAGGGGAGCGAACCACCTCCCTAGGCAGCTGATTCCACTTTTGAACCACTCTGACCATGGAAAAGTTTTTCCTCGTATCCAGCTGATACCTTTCTGCATGTAATTTAAACCCGTTGCTTTGGGTCCTATCCTCTGCTGCCAACTGGAACAGCTCCTTGCCCTCCTCCAAATGACAGCCTTTCAGATATTTAAAGAGAGCAATCATGTCCCCCCCTCAATCTCCTCTTCTCCAAACTAAACATTCCCAAGGCCCTCAGCCTTTCCTCGTAGGGCTCAGTCTCCAGACCCCCGATCATCCCCATCGCTCTCTGCTGCACCCTCTTGATTTTGTCCACATTTTTTTTGAAGTGAGGCCTCCAGAACTGCACACAGTACTCCAGGTGCTGCCTGACCAAGGCAGTATACAGAGGGGCTATGACTTCCTGCGATTTCGATGCTGTGGCCCTTTTAATACAGCCCAAGAGTGACTCTGCCTTTTTTGTCACCGCATCACACTGACTGCTCATATTCAGTTTACAGTCCACTCTTACCCCAAGATCTCTTTTGCATACACTACTCCCTAGAAACGTATCCCCCATCCAGTATTTGTCCTTGACATTTTTGTGGCCCAGATGTAATACTGTGCATTGACCTTTGTTGAATTGCATCCTGTTTGCAACTGCCCACTTCTCCAGAGTATTCAGGTCTTGTTGAATTTTAAGTCTATCATCTTGGGTGATTGCTACTCCTCCCAATTTGGTATCATCAGCAAATTTAATGAGAAGTCCTTCTACCCCTTCATCACCCCTTCTAACCCCTTCTACCCAGAGGTCATTTCGGGGGGGGGAACGCGGGGGAACGCAGTTCCCCCAGATGAGGAACGGGGGGCGGGGCACATGACGAAGCCCCGCCCCCTGCTTCCGGCCGCCCCGCTTCCAGCCCTCATTCAGCCAGGAGGAGGCAGGAACAGTGGACCTGCAAGGCCGGCGGTGGCGGCCGGGACCGTTGGGGGTGGGGTGTGTGGCCTTATGACACATTTCCGGTGATGTCAGGGGGTGTGGCCTTATGACACACTTCCGGTGATGTCAAGGGGTGTGGCATATGCTAATGAGTTCCCCTAGCTCTTTTTCTACGAAATGACCCCTGCATCTACCCCTTCAACACCACAGACGTCTTCTGATTTTCCTTTAAGTCCTCAAGATGATTTCCTTAAAGAGCCAGCTTGGGGAGGGGCCAGGGCTCAACGTTAGAGCAGAAGGTCCCAGGTTCAAACTCTGGCATTGCCAGTTTAAAGGATCAGATTGTAGGTGATATGAAAGACCTCTCAGCCTGAGACCCTGGAGAGCTGCTGCCAGTCTGAGTAGACAATACTGACCTTGGCAGACCATGGGCTGATTCTGCATAAGGCAGCTTCATGTGTTCACCTCCAAATTCACTATAAATTTCACGATTTCATGACAACATAGGATGTGTGTAACTCTCTGATTAATTTTGTAATCTCCTTCAAGACTTAAAAATATCTGCATGCTCACCTGTACTGGGGGAAATCGTTCCCTGTGGGTTTTTAGAGCTTGCTATTTATTATAAATACGTGTTATCATCCCCATCCAACCCTGATTCCTAGATGGCTCTCAAAAATCAATATAGCAATTCAACACCATCTGTATCTAAAATTCAGCTCTGAAGCCCCCAACATAATAAAACTTTAAGCTGCTAGAGATAGCAATGGACTTCAGACATCGGGATAATCATTAAATTTCACAGCTGGCAAAAATCCAAGCCTTTTCCCACAAGCAAGAAGAGCAAGTCCAAAGTATTTGTTGAGTTAATGATTAACAAAACAGAGCTAAGAAATTAAACAGATGACAGCCCTTTAATCCAGGCTGTGGCTCAGTGGTAGAGCATCTGCTTGGCAAACAGAAGATCCCAGGTTCAATCCCTGGCATCTCAGAGATTGTACCTGTCCTTCAGTGCTTAGTTCTTGTGGTCCTTTCTTACATGTCCAGGGAAATGCTGATCACCACGTTGGGGTCAGGAAGCAATTTTTCTCCAGGCCAGTTTGGCTGGATATCCTGGAGGTTGTTTTTGTTTTGGGCCATCTTCTGGGTGTGGAGCATGGGTCACTGGTGGTGTGGGGGGGAGGTATTTCTGAATTTCCGGCATTGTGCAGGGGATTGGACCTGTGTCCAATTTCCGGGATTGTGCAGGATGACCCTGGAGGTCCCTTCCACCTCTATGATTCTATGATTCAGCCCAACTAAGGGAAAGTTAGCCAGTCTGGCTGTCAAGCTTTACGGTATAACCAAAGATGCCACAGAAAAAAAACTTGCTTAGTCATGCGAGGTGAATCTCCCTAGGTTGTTATTCTTGTCCCTATCAGACACCCATTACTCTTGGTCCAGCTAGCTCTGTTCTCAGCTTGGTTGCTGTTCTCCTGCTAGGTCATGAACCTATCCGACAAAGCATACTGGTTCTTCCATTTCACCCAACAGATGGCACCAGGCTCCACTAGAGACTTAGCAGCCTAGAGAAAGCACCCTAATCAGGAGGATACCATATGGCCTTTTGTCTCTCTAGCACAGAAATCCTGAAACATATTTGCTTCTCCCCCCCTCCCCTTAATGCAAAATAATTCCTTTCTTTTTATTAAGGTTTATACCTGTTTCCTTTCAAACTGAGTTATAAGCCTTGATCAAAAAAGAAAGAGATTCCTTTTTTATATATGTTCCTTTTGATTCCAATGGTTTGTCATTGCCTGCTGCAACCCTGGACTTCCTTGGTTGGTGTCCCATACAAATACTCATCAGGGTCAATCTTGCTTCACCTTCCGAGATCTTATCTATCTATCCATCTATGAATCCATCCATCCACCCACCCATCATCCATCCATCCACCCACCCATCATCCATCCAACATCCATCCATCCATCCATCCATCCATCACCCATCTATCTATCTATCTATCTATCTATCTATCTATCTATCTATCTATCTATCTACCCACCCATTATCCATCCAACATCCATCCATCCATCCATCACCTACCTATCTATCCATCTATCCATCTATCCATCTATCCATCTACCCACCATCCACCCATCTATCTATCCATCCATCCATCCATCCACCCACCCACCCATCATCCACTCACCCACCCACCCATCCATCAGGAAGGAACTTGTGGCAGAGCAGAAGATGAGAGGATGGGAAAATGTGAGAAGTCTTTCACTGAAAATTAAAAGCAGAGATGGGAATAAAAGAGAACCATTTTCTATTTCATAAAGGCTGCACATCTGTTAGGGGCAAGCATCTGTATCTTCCGGAAGTGCTTGGCTTCAAGAGTAGAAAAGGGAAGGAGCACAGTTGAAGGAACAATTAGGAATAAAATAGGACAGGGATCCAATAGCTCCTAAATGGGACAAATTTCCACGGACATTGGGGGGGAGGGTGTTGTTTGCAAGTGAACATTGTGACTTTTCACTTCTCAGGTAACCATTGTTCGTGGGTTGGGAAATATCTGGAGATTTTGGAAGTGGAGCCTGAAAAGGGTAGAGTTTGGGAAGGGGAGGGACTTCGATGGGGTATGCCATACAGTCCACCTTCCAAAGTGGCCACGTTCTCCAGGTGAAAATGGCTGCTTTGGAGGGTAGACTGCATGGCGTTATATCCCATTCACTTCTCTCCTCTCCCCAGGCCCCACCCTTCTCATGATCCGCCCTCAAATCACAAAGAGTTTAACAATCTGGAGTTGGCAACCCTAGGCTGCACTCCTAAAGCACACGTAAAGGTGAAGTGTATTGTCAAGTTGCAACCGACTCATGATATCCCCATGAAGTTCCACCTCACAGGGTTTCCAAGGCAAGAGATGAGTAGAGGTGGTTTGCTGTTGCCTACCTCTGCACGGCAGTGCCAGTCTTCCTTAGTAGCATCCCATCCAAGTACTGACCCTGCTTAGCTTCTGAGCTCTGACAAGATCCAGCTAGTCTGGATATTAGGGCTGTCCCACTGAACTAATTCATATTTACTTGGAGTACCCATGCTTAGAATGTAGAGGCCAGGCTTCTGACACAGTGTGTGTTAACAAAACAATAACAGTTTCTGTAAAATCCCAATAGACACACAATGCCTCCCTTAACCAACCATGGTGGCAGCACAGTTCTAGTATGTTTCTGCCCACCCACCTCTCAGTGCAAGGAGTGGAATGACTTATTGCTGGCTGCCATCTGTTTTAAAATTGGATTCTTAATTATTTATGGTTTTATGATGTGGTTTTATGGTTTCATATTCCTATTGTGACCCGCCAGGAGCCCGCTTGCACGGGGAGGGTGGGATTAGAAATCAAATAAATAAATTCTGTGACTAATTTGTATTCTGGTGTTACAATTGCTTCTAATCTTTTGGAGCCCGCCTTTTGGAATTGCTTCTGATCTTTTGGAGTCCACCAATGAAGCTTTTCCCCCTCATGGATCACTGCCTTGTCGTGGCGAGGGGGCTTGCGTAGTTCAATGAAGCTGTGGGCTATGCCGTGAAGGGCCACCCAAGACGGACAGGCCACAGCAGAGAACTCAGACCAAGCGTGATCCCCCTGGAGAAGGAAATGGCAACCCACTCCAGTACTTTTGCCAAGAAAACCCCATGGACAGTATCAAAAGGCTAAAAGATATGACACTGGAAGATGAGCCCCTCAGGTCAGAAGGTGTCCAATATGCTACTGAGGAAGAGCAGAGGGCAAGTACAAGTAACCCCAGAAAGAGTGAAGCAGCTGGGCCAAAGCCGAAAGGACACTCAGTTGTGGATGTGTCTGATGGTGAAAGGAAAGTCCGATGCTGCAAAGAACAATACTACATAGGAACCTGGAATGTAAGATCTATGAATCAAGGTAAGCTTGACGTGGTCAAAAATGAGATGGCAAGACTTAACATCGATATCTTAGGAATCAGTGAACTAAAGTGGACAGGAATGGGCGAATTTAACTCAGAAGACCATTATATCTACTACTGTGGCCAGGAATCTCGTAGAAAAAATGGTGTGGCCTTTATAGTCAACAAGAGAGTGCAAAAGTCAGTACTGGGATACAATCTCAAAAATGACAGAATGATTTCTGTCCGATTCCAAGGTAAACCATTCAATATCACAGTAATCCAAGTCTATGCCCCAACCACTGATGCAGAAGAGGCTGAAGTGGACCGGTTCTATGAAGACCTACAACACCTCCTAGAACTAACACCAAAAAATGATGTCCTCATCATCATAGGGGACTGGAATGCTAAAGTAGGAAGTCAAAAGGTAACCGGAATAACAGACAAGTTTGGCCTTGGAAAGCAAAATGAAGCAGGGCAAAGGTTAACAGAGTTTTGTCAAGAGAACACACTGGTCATAGCGAACACCCTTTTCCAACAACCTAAGAGGCGACTCTACACATGGACATCACCAGATGGGCAACACCGAAATCAGATTGACTATATAATTTGCAGTCAAAGATGGAGAAGCTCTATCCAGTCAGTAAAAACAAGACCTGGAGCTGACTGTGGTTCAGATCATGAGCTACTCATTGCAAAATTCAGACTTAAACTGAAGAAAATTGGGAAAACCACGAGGCCATTCAGGTTTGACCTAGATCGCATCCCTGATGAATATACAGTAGAGGTGAAGAATAGATTCAAGGGTCTGGATTTGATAGATAGAGTGCCTGAAGAACTATGGACAGAGGTTCGTGACATCGTACAGGAGGCAGCAATCACCACCATACCAAAGAAAAAGAAATGCAAGAAAGCAAAATGGCTTTCTGATGAGGCTTTACAAATAGCAGAGGAAAGAAGGAAAGCGAAAGGCAAAGGCGAAAAGGAAAGATTTACCCAACTGAACGCAGATTTCCAGAGAACAGCAAGGAGAGATAAGGAGGCCTTCCTGAATGAACAGTGCAAAGTAATAGAAGAAAACAATAGAATGGGAAGGACTAGAGATCTCTTCAAGAAAATTGGAGAAATCAAGGGAGCGTTCCATGCAAAGCTGGCCATGATAAAGGACAAAAACGGTAGGGACCTAACAGAAGCAGAAGAGATTAGGAAAAGATGGCAAGAATACACAGAAGAACTATACAAGAAAGACCTCAATGTCCTTGACAAACACGACGGTATAATCACTGACCTTGAGCCAGACATCCTGGAATGTGAAGTTAAATGGGCCTTAGAAAGCATTACTAACAACAAAGCTAGTGGAGGTGATGGTATTCCAGCTGAGCTATTCAAAGTCTTAGAAGATGATGCTGTTAAAGTTCTGCACTCCATTTGCCAGCAAATTTGGAAAACGCAACAGTGGCCACAGGATTGGAAAAGATCAGTATACATTCCAATCCCAAAGAAGGGCAATGCCAAGGAATGTTCAAACTATCGCACAATTGCACTCATATCACACGCTAGCAAGGTCATGCTCAAGATCCTACAAGCTAGGCTTCAACAGTACGTGGATAGAGAACTACCAGAAGTACAAGCTGGGTTTCGAAGAGGTAGAGGAACGAGAGATCATATTGCCAACATTCGCTGGATTATGGAGAAAGCAAGAGAGTACCAGAAAAATATCTACTTCTGCTTCATTGACTATGCTAAAGCCTTTGACTGTGTGGATCACAACAAACTATGGCAGGTCCTTAAAGAGATGGGAGTACCAGACCACCTCACATGTCTCTTGAGAAACCTGTATAAGGGCCAAGAAGCGACAGTTAGAACCGGATACGGAACAACTGATTGGTTCAGCATAGGAAAAGGAGTACGACAAGGATGTATACTGTCACCTTGCTTATTTAATATATATGCAGAGTACATCATGCGAAATGCTGGCCTGGATGAATCACAAGCGGGAATTAAGATTGCTGGGGAAAAGATCAACAACCTCAGATATGCAGACGATACCACTCTAATGGCAGAAAGTGAAGAGGACCTAAAGAGCCTCTTGCTCAGGGTAAAAGAGGAGAGCGCAAAAGTGGGCTTGAAGCTCAACATCAAAAAAACTAAGATCATGGCATCCGGCCCCATCACTCCTTGGCAAATAGAAGGGGAAGTCGTGGAAGTAGTGACAGACTTCACGTTCCTGGGATCCCAGATCACCGCAGACTGTGACTGCAGCCATGAAATTAAAAGACACCTGCTACTTGGGAGGAAAGCGATGGCGAACCTAAACAGCATGATAAAAAGTAGAGACATCACCCTGCCAACAAAAATACGCATGGTCAAAGCAATGGTATTCCCAGTAGTCATGTATGGCTGCGAGAGTTGGACTATAAGGAAGGCCGAGCGCCGAAGAATAGATTCTTTTGAACTATGGTGCTGGAGAAGACTCTTGAGAGTCCCTTGGACTGCAAGATCAAATCAGTCAATCCTAAAAGAAATCAACCCTGACTGTTCCCTGGAAGGCCAGATAATGAAAATGAAGCTCAAATACTTTGGCCACCAAATGAGAAGGGAGCACTCACTGGAGAAGACCCTGATGCTGGAAAAGATTGAAGGTCAAAGAAGACGGGGACGGCAAAGGATGAGATGGTTGGACAGTGTCATCGATGCAACGAACATGAAACTGGGCAAACTTCAGAGGACAGCGGAAGACAGGAGGGCCTGGCGGGATCTAGTCCATGGGGTCGCGAAGAGTCGGACTCGACTGTGCGACTGAACAACAACAACAAATGAAGCTTTTGGAGTCCACCAAAATCCCATGGGCTTTGTCACCTCGATAGAATCCTCTGAGTGCACTATAAGGCTACTGCAACAACGAAGTATCTGGAAACATGGGGCATCCATTAGAATCCAGTAGGTCCAGCTCCAGAACCAGGACACATTACACCCACAGCAGAATGTAGCACACATTCCACAAGTCCAGTCAAGCTCGTATATATAACTCCAAGCCTACTAAACGTTCCCAATTATTATCCTTAAAGTATCAATCTCTGTTTGAAATACTTGCACAGTATAAAATACACAAATTCTATTCAATAGCCTCTCTGTTTGTTGATGGATCTCCATAATCGTGTTGTTCTATCATTCCACAACACAGCAATGGCAAAGAGCCCTACAATAATGGCCTCCGGGGTTTTCCAGTTGCAGTCACACGCACCACCTTGGTCCGCCTCATTGCCTCCCAACTTGAGTTCTATTTGTCTCTATTACACAGCAGACTTTCCCTCCTCACTGCAATCCCTGAATCCTTTGTCAGCCGGTTAGTTGTCTTATTCCTTATTAAGGACCAAATTTAGTCTGATGGCAATGCAGGGCCCTAAACAACAATATAGATGGCAGTGTATTATCCATATAATTAAATGATTTGAAACCCCCATTGCATTACGTCCCCAAATTTGCAATCAGCAGCAAATTTTATAATTACTCTCCTTTCTGTTCCCTTTATTTATTCTCCCTCTGCACTACATTATCTCGCTTCTCAACTATTATATGCACAGAACTAAAAAGGTAATAAATTTAGCAACGGGTGCAGAACAGGTACAGTAGTATTTCTTTCATTGGGACCTATTTTTAAGTGTAGGGATTTGCATATTTTGGAACTGCGTACACCTACAGCACGAGAATCTGCTCCAGCCGGGTCACTCCACTTTTCTCTAACCTAAGGAGTCTCAAAGCTGTTCACAATCACCTTCCCTTCCCCTCCCCACAACAGGCACCCTGAGAGTTAAGTGGGGCTAAGAGAGTTCTGAGAGGACTGGGACTGGCCCAAGGTCACCCAGCGGGCTTCACGTGGAGGCGGAGCAGGGAATCAAACCCAGTTCTCCAGATTAGAGTCCGCTGCTCTTAACCACCACACCACCCTGATACCTACTCCAACCAGCTCACTGTTGGTGAAGAGGTGGCATCATGAAAGCTGTCTCGCTATGTGAGCACACCAAAAAGAGTGGGTGGGAGACAGTGGAACATTGTCCTTCCCCAGCTGACAAAAATAGCCCTGAGCTGAAGCTTCCTTATACCGAATCAGACCACCAGTCCATCGAGGTCAGCACTGTCTATTCCAATTGGCATCAGCTCCCCAAGGTCTCAGACAGAAGTCTTCCACATCACCGATAACCCAATCTTTTTTTATTTTTTAATTGGAGATGCCGGGGATTGAACCTGGGACCTTCTGCGTGTCAAGCAGATGCTCTACCACTGAGCCACGGCCCCTGTTAATGTTCTTTGAGGGGGTTAATGTTCTTTGAGGGGGTGATCAAACATGTGGACAAGGGGGATCCAATAGATATTGTTTTCCTTGACTTCCAGAAAGCTTTTGATAAAGTTCCTCATCAAAGGCTCCTAAGTAAGCTCAAAAATCATGGGATAAAAGGACAAGTCCTTTTATGGATCAAAAACTGGCTAATTAATAGAAAACAGAGAGTGAGTATAAATGGGCAGTTCTCCCAGTGGAGGGGGGTAAGCAGTGGGGTACCACAGGGATCAGTACTTGGTCCACTGCTTTTTAACTTGTTCATTAATGATTTGGAGTTGGGAGTAAGCAGTGAAGGGCACACAGATGGATCCTCAGGACTGCATTTGCCAAAAGGCTCTTCCATGGAGCCAAAACAATCAATTCAAGATATTCACAGATCAGCACACACATGAGAGTGCCTTACACGGCATCAGACCCTTGGTCCACCGAAGTCAGTATTGCCCACTCAGGCTGGCAGCAGCTCTCCAGAGTCTCAGTTGGAGGCCTCGCACATCACCGACTGCTTGGTCCCTTTAACTGGAGATGCCGGGGACTGAGCCTGGGACCTTCTGCACGCCAAGCAGAGGCTCCATTGTCGAGCCACGTCCCGTCCCCAAAATACAATCCCGTATAGTAGCTATTTAATTGGAACAGCAAGTTTACATTGTTTTGCTTATCACACAAACATGAAGCTCCTTATAGTGAATCGGCCCGTCTGTCCATCTAGGTCAGTATTGTCTACTCAGACTGGCAGCGGCTATCAAGCAGCTCACGTCACCTACTATCTGGTCCTTTTTCATTGGAGGTGCTGGGGATTGAGCCCGGGCCCTTCAGCATGCAAAGCAGAGGCTCTTCCACTGAGCCAGAGCCCCTCCCCGAGGCCAATTGATGCTGGAATCGACACAGATTTTCATATAATGGCTCAGGTTCTGGTGGGTTTTTTTCCCTTTTCTTTTTTACAAGAAAGAAAGGCACCTCTCCTTTCACACACACAAGAAGCTGCCTTACACGGAATCAGACCCTTGGTCCATCGAAGTCAGTATTGTCTACTCTGACGGCCAGTGGCTCTCCAGGGTCGCAGGTCTTTCACATCACCTACTGCCTGGTCCTTTTTAACTGGAGATGCTGGGGATTGAACCTGGGACCTTCTGCATGTGAAGCAGATGCTCTGTCACTGAGCCACAGTCCCTTCCTAAACCATTTCAGGGTCCCGGTCACATGGGCCAGAGGTGTGGCTGTTCACCCCAGAGCAAAATAAAGCACGGTAGCCCGATCACATGGTCCCCCGAGTGTCCGTGCTTCAGCTGTTAGCTGGCGATCACACGGCAATGCTGCAGCGTGGCAAAGAAGCAGTGCGGCACTATCACACAAGCATTTTGCATTTGTGCACATGCACAGTTCCACAGAGCAGCACTGCTTTCAGTTTCGTGTTTGTGCGCATGCACTTACAAAAACATCCGGTTTGCGATGGGACATGGACGGCAGCCGGATGCCACAGGATACTAGCGCTCCCGCGATCAGATGCCCACCTGCGCCGCGTGTTTTCCAGATACTAGTGCACTTTCCATGGTACTTTTTCACTCTGCATCTTCGGCGGGACGCCACAGGTTCGCCACGGGTGCACTACGCTTCCCAGATGTTGCGGTGTGATCGCATCCCGAAAATCTGCCCGACATTTGTGCCTTTCACATGGCAAATTCTCCATATGACCAGGGCCCAGGTTTGTTTTAATTCCACCAGACTTTGGCAGGTATCTCAGTGGTGCTACTACAGTAAATACA
>NW_015161421.1:945467-946796 GCF_001447785.1 Gekko japonicus
CACCGTGTCCCTCATTGTTCCCCTCCGCATAAATATTACAGAACCATTCAATATAATCTCCTCCACTTTCGTGGAATCTCCATTGGAGATCTGTGTGAATACCACAGATTAACTATGGATTTAAAGCTTTTGAGAGAGAGGGAAATGACGAGTGGACCTTTCAATGCCATTCTGCTAGAAGGCAAAAGGTTACGATTTGGTATTCAGTGACCTTTGGAAGTTTAGTGTTTTGATCAACAGTAAGTGTATTTAACAGGGGTCGGGAAAATGCAGGCAAGCCCTTCAAACCCCCTGTGGTCAAATTCACTAATGGGTTGGAAGCTTCCCTAACAATAGCAGGACACATTTTTATAGTGGGCGATATGACATTAACGGCTTGATGGCTGGTACGCATAAGCACTGGCCAACACAACAACAGACGGAAAAAAGAAGAGAAGAAGAGATTGGAGTTATACCCTGCCAGGGCTTTTTTTGTAGAAAAAGCCCAGCAGGAACTCATTAGCATAATAGGCCACACCCCAAAGCAAGAACTCATTAGCATATTAGGCCACACCTCTGACACACAACTCATTGGCATATTAGGCCACACCTCCGTGTTAGCAGAAGTGTGGTCATCCAGCCACACCCACCTTTTGCTTGTTATTCTGTTTACCTTGTTTGTTGTCCAAACCCAGGGCTTTTTTGTAGCAGGAACTCCTTTGCATGTTAGGCCACACACCCCTAATGTAGCCAATCCTAATGAGTTCCTGATGTTGGGTGTGGCCTATTATCCTAATGAGTTCCTGCTGGGTGTGGCCAACTTGGGAGCCAGCCGGAACTCCGTTCCTGTGCGTTCCTGCCCCAAAATAGCCCTGTATAACCCTGCCCTTCACTACCCAAAGGCATCTCAGGCTGCGATCATACGCACAATTAGACCAGATATAGGCGTGAATGCCGGGCGGATTTAAAGGGCTCAATCAGACAAACAACATCTGGGAAGCACCCCACAACCATCAGCAACCTGTTCTGCTCCAACACAGAAGCGGAGTTAAAAGACACCGGGGGAAAGTCAGTAGTAAACGGGTTGCGATGAGCCACAGATGGGCTTTCCCTTGTCTGATTGCTCCAGTGTGCTCTCATGCTGTCGGGATCCTGACTCCGAGCCAATGTCCCCCCCCTTGCAGTATGTGCATCATCACGAACTCCATAGGGAGCCCTCAGTGTGGAGGTGCGGTTCATTGATTCCTCATTTAAGCACATGGGAAACAAAACGGCACAAAAATATGCCTCACCCACAGTTGTGACTGATCACACACTGACAGGCTGCACCCGCGGCTTCAAAGGGAGGTG
>NW_015161422.1:0-7028 GCF_001447785.1 Gekko japonicus
TGCAGGTGAAGAGAAGGTTGCTCATCTCCTTCCCATCTAAATAAACATCAAGGAGGAGAAAGGATTTCACAAAGAAAATGGTTCAGCCACTTGTACATGGAATTCAAGAGATCCAGCATTTTGGGAACATGCCTGCCAGCTCTTTAAGATCTGAGGTGAGCTTCTGTTTTCCTCATCTTGCAGCTATGAAAAGCCAGAGCATGGCCAGGATGACAGTCAGTGGTGTTACGTGTGTTGGAATTACATTGGTCAACTATGAGTAGGGAAATCCCTTGAGATTTGGGAGTGGAGCCTGAGGACGGGAGGGATTCCAGCAAAGGATGTGATGTCATACGGTCCATTCTTTGAAGCTGCCATTTTCTCCAAGGGAATTGATTTCTGTGGTCTGGAGATCAGTCATAATTCTGGGAGAATTCCAGTCTCACCTGGAGGGTGGTAACCCTAGTTGGTGAAGCAAATCTTGGATTTAGACTAGGGGCTTTCCCACATTCACATTTTCCTCACAAGTTCCTGTTCCATTGTTTTGTTTTGTTTTCTGTTCCACATGTTTTGCTTCCTCTGCTGGCTGATTCAATATTACAGTGGTATATGTCTGGCATAAAAACCTGCAGTTTAAATCCACAGGGAGATATGCTGGACATAAACTGGTGTAATATCAAATCAACCACTAGAGGGAGCAAAGCAAGTATGGCACAGGGAAACAAAACAGGAAAACGAAAAAAAGAAACAGGCACTTACTAGAGAGGTAAATAGGAGAATGAGGGGAATACTTGAAATAAAAATGGAAAAATTTAAAGAACTGGAAATGAAATTAATCTTGAAATGGTATAGGACACCTGCTCAATTATCGTATACGATCAAGGGAATGAAATCAGAGTGTTGGCATTGTAAAACGATCCCACGGCAACATCTGGGAATCGTTGCCTGCCCGTCCCTGTTCCGTCCCAAACGGCGATACCGCGCTGTAAAAAAGAACCACCTACCTAGGTGGTTGTATCCCTTCCAGAGCTGCAAGCCGGACCGTGGGATCGGGCGGTGCGTCCTTGCGCCGCCGCATCCCGGCCCCCGGGCGTACTGCGCATGCTCGAGCATGTGCAGTTCGGCAGCCTCCCCCTCCCATCGGACTTTCCTCCCCGGCATCTGATCGTGCCGGGGAGCAATGCGCCGCAGCTGAGGGGATCCATGGCGTCTCAAGTTTGGTGCGGCTCTGCTTAGCCGCGTTTCAGCCGTCCCATGTGGCAGCAGCCTTGGATAGGTAAGGGGGGGAAATAATGATGCTTTTATAAAACTCCATATGGTGTGCTCATGGTTACCGATATAAGATTTCCCCCCCCCTTGGTCGCTAGAGGGAGGGGGAGGGAATAATAAAGGGGAAAATGGATATATCTGATGTTTGGTTATGTTATGTAATCTTGATGAAAAGGATTATGAATGTATATGAAATCAATACAAATAAAAACAATTTAAAAATTAATTTTAAAAAAAACTAGCGAGGAAAACAAGAATATGGAAAAGCCCCATGAGGTTCCCCCCCCCCTGGCTTATTTAAATTGTATTCTGGGACTTTTATACGTTTCTTTGGGTCTACCTTGGGGAGAAAAGGGGGATAAAGAAGCCCCTAAATAAATAAATAAATTGTAAAAGCTGAGAGCAGACGATGTGTCCTGAAAGCAGAAATGCAATGAAGTCGAAAGAAAGGCAAGGGCACCCCAACTGGTGGGAATGAAGGGAACCTATCCCTGCCTAGGGCCCAGCTGTGTCTGATTCTTGTACAATAGATGCAGCATCACACAGGGTACAGTGACTTGAGGTCGTGGATTGGGAGGTTTTTATTCCCATAACAATGAAGGCTACTCTATTTTTAACAGGGTCAGCAGACTGCAGCTGTTGCTCAGAAACCTTTCCCCAATGTTAAATTCCGCTAAGGAATTCAGACAGAGCATGGAGTCTCTCGGTTACTAAAACAAGTAGTTTATCTGGCTGCTTGCCTTCACTAGCCATCCTGGAAGCTGTGCAACCATTTATCATCAGCCCTGACACTATCTCCAAGGAAATCTGTGAGAGTTCAAACGTATCTGAAGTCTTGTTTTGATGAGCTGAAATCCTGTAAAAAAAACACAAAGCAGGAAAGGAACACTCTGGAGTTGCTTGAATTCCTCCCGATTTACAGTCATACAGACAGGGTTGTCAACCTCCAGGTGGGGCCTGGAGATCTCCCAATGTTACAATTGCTTTCCCAACCATAGACATCAGTTCCCCTGGAAAAAATGGCTGCTCCAGAAGGCAGACACTATGGTATTATATTCCACTGAGGCCCCTCCCCTCCCCAAATCTCATTCTCCTTGGACTCAGCCCCCCCCCAATCTCCAGAGCTGGTAAACCTACTCACAGAGGCTTTTTGTTGCTGTTGTTCAGTTGCCAGTTGAGTCTGACTCTTCACAACCCCATGGACCAAATTACGCCAGGCCCTCCTATCTTCCATCATGCTCCGGAGGTTGCTTAATTTCATGTTCATTGCATCAAGAACACTGTCTAACCATTTCATCCTTTGGAGATGGTTAGACAGGGAACAGTCAAGGTTGATTTCTTTTAGGATCGACTGATTTGATCTCCTTGCAGTCCAAGGGACTCTCAGGAGTCTTCTCCAGCACCATAGTTCAAAAGAATCTATTCTTCGGCGCTCGGCCTTCCTTACAGTCCAACTCTCGCAGCCATACATGACTACTGGGAATACCATTGCTTTGACCATGCGGACTTTTGTTGGCAGGGTGATGTCTCTACTTTTTATTATGCTGTCTAGGTTTGCCATTGCCTTCCTCCCAAGGAGCAGGAGTCTTTTAATTTCATGTTCATTGCATTGATAACACTGTCTAACCATCTCATCCTTTGGAGATAGTTAGACAGGGAACAGTCAAGGTTGATTTCTTTTAGGATTGGCTGATTTGATCTCCTTGTAGTCCAAGGGACTCTCAAGAGTCTTCTCCAGCACCATAGTTCAAAAGCATCTGTTTTTTGGTGCTTGGCCTTCCTTATAGTCCAACTCTCGCAGCCATACATGACTACTGGGAATTCCATTGCTTTGACCATATGGACTTTTGTTGGCAGGGTGATGTCTCTGCTTTTTATTATGCTGTCTAGGTTTGCCATCACTTTCCTCCCAAGGAGCAGGCGTCTTTTAATTTCATGGCTGCAGTCAGCATCTGCAGTGATCTTGGATCCCAGGAACGTGAAGTCTGTCACTGCTTCCACGACTTCCCCTTCTATTTGCCAAGGAGTGATAGGGCTGGATGCCATGATCTTCATTTTTTTGATGTTGAGTTTCAAGCCAACTTTTGTGCTCTCCTCTTTCACCCTGAGGAAGAGGCTCTTTTCACTTACAGAGGCTAGTTTATTTAATATTTTCTTAATTATTTGGTAGGCTTTTGTAAGGATTATGGGGTCAGAAGAGTTTATGGATCATTTTACAACAATAAATACGAGAAATCTGAGTGGAGAAAATGATCATGGGTAAACACAATGCAGAGGACATGGAGAATGGGGAAAACACCTCCAGAAGAATTCAAAATTGACTTCAAGAGGGCAACAATTTGAAGTAGAACTGTCAGCCTCCGTCTTCTCAGCCGGCCTGCTAAGCCCGAGGAGCGGCTCCAGAGTGTCAATGCAGAAACTCCATTCTCAGGTTCGCCTCAGAGTTGTGGTTTGAAAGGAACATGCACCCTCTCTTTCCACCACGGAGGGTCACTGGAGGAGTTCAAGTGTTTCCACTCCCCTCTCTCCTTCTCACGATCCACTCCATCACCTCCTCATCGGGTCTACCTGTTGACCTTTTTATTATTTCTGCTCAACACCTGAAGTGCCCACCACCCAGTTCTTAAAGTAATCTACCCATCTTCTAGAGGTTTGTTTGTTACCAGAGAACAGGGTCGAATCGCCATCCCAATTGCCCTCTATCCCCTTGTTGGCGACTGGCCCAATTATATCCTTTCCCTCTCCCTCCTCCCTTAACAGCAATAGCCCCTCGTTTTGGTCTGGGGTTCCATCCCCCAAGACCCCTTCCTTGATAGCCTGATGTGGTTCCTCGGCAGTAGTCGGGAGGGAAAGGGTAGCGCCCTCCTGACAAGAACACTCCCCATACTCCAGTGACTACAGGTGGATTGTACTGAGCCCTCAAACAAATATGGCAAGTTAATCACTTTGTTTTAAAGACTAGTGTCAAAAAAGTGTCACGATCTAGCCCCTCCATTTTCAGAGGGTAGAATGTGTTCGTTCTCTCCCTGAACACAGTCAGCTCTCCTGCTAGGTGGTTGCCTCAGATGGTGGATTGGGGGGGGGGGCTATTTCCAGAGCAACCAAATTACGGCCACACTCTTATGAGAGCAAAGAATCTCATCACAGCTTTGGATGCTCAATAGGGCACATGTGGCACACCACACTGGTTTTAGAAAGGCCTGGAGAAGGCAGAGGTTAGAAGCATTACTTCTTCTGGCTTACTGGGTGAGCAGCAACAGCCTGAGCAGCCAACTGGGTGATCACTGGAAACTGGCAAAGGAAAAGTTGTTCAGGAACAATGAGGAGGGACAGAATGGAAGCAGACAGGACACTTGTGCCTTATCGGGCTCTTCTGCGTTCTTATTTTTGTTGCTTGTGTGTCCCTATTGCTTCCGGGGCGGGGTCTTTTCCACACAGGTTTACTCCCTCTAGTGGTCAATTCCATATTACATAGCTGTATGTCCATCCAGGGCAGTTTGGCCCTGACCTGGATAGCCCAGGCAAGCCTGATCTCGTCAGATCTCAGACACTAAGCAGGGCTATCCCTGAGTAGTATTTGAATGGGAGACCTACAATGAGTACCAGGGTAGTGACGCAGAAGCAGACGATGGCAAGCCACCTCTGAATGTCCCTTGCCTTCACACCCCACTAGGGGTCGCCAGACGTCAGCTTGACTTGATGGCAAAACAGCAACAACAGCAACAACCAAACCTCCTGCAGTTTAAATCTGCAGGGAGATATGCCTGACATAATATAACATCAAATCGACCACTAGAGGAAGCAGAAGAAGTGCAGAAAAGAAAAAAAGAAAACCCAAAGCAATAGGGACACAGAAGCAAGGAAAACGAGAATGGAGAAGAGCCCACTGTGTCTCCTGTCTGCTTTCTTTCTACCTTCACATCACTCAGCAAACAACATCTGATGGTATGCTCTAAATCTATGAATGTAAACTTGCTCTGCTTTCGTGTACAAGCTACCCTTAGCGGGAGAAATAAGTAGGTCTCTGTGTAGACTTGAGATAGGATTTCCCTGGCTATTAGTACAGATTTACTGGTTTCCAATTGTTCAAGGTTGCTGCTTGCAACATACAGGCAAGCTGATATCCAAACAAAGATGTGACGGAGAATGCCTGGTTTAGTGGATTCAGCATATTATATTTGTCAGGGTTCCCTCTAAGCTGAGTTAGTGTGAGCTAGCTCACAGTTTTTTAGCCTCCGGCTCACACATTTTTGTCTCGGCTCAGGAAGGGACGGCTCCAGAGCAGACTAATGTATGCAGCAGCCAAATTGCGCTCACAACTTTAATGCCAGTAGCTCACAAAGTAGAAGTTGTGCTCACAAGACTTCACAGCTTAGAGGGAACATTGGAGGAGAGTAAGCAGCTGTCTGCATAAGGAATGCTTTTTTGGATGTGCCCTCTGATGGAGCTGAAGGCTGGTGGTCGATTGGCAGAGAGGTCTTCAAATTGTTGTTACGTAGCAAACCACAACTCATCAGCTGTGGTCCCTTCTTTAGATGCTTCCCACATTCTTATCAGATTCCCCCCCCAATATTTCTTTGTGTGACAGCACATCTGTATCTGTGAATGGTTCCAGGAAGTCTTCCAGCTGTGCAATCAGCCCTGTGCCTTTCCAGTCTTCCAGCTGTGCAATCCCACTCTTAATTCAAAATGTCTGTATATTCCAACATCAACAATCTCATCCTTGATTATGACACTGCTTCTAATGAAGGTGAAATCAATCCAGGCGTCATTCCCAGTGCAAATGTGAGCTTTTAGACCCAAATGCCATGCAGCACAGTCCAGCCGTGGTCGGAAGAGGATGCAGTGGGATAAAGCATCTTTTGAAAAATCCCAGTTAACAAAAGAACACATGTCTCTTTTCCACCTTTGATGCTGAGCACTGACCTGTTCCTCAGCTGCTATGTTACTACATGCTACTGACAATGCCTGTACCCCAGGCAAGTAGAAGAAGAGAAGAGATTGGATTTATTCCCCGTCCTTCACTACCCGAAGGAGTCCCAGGGCAGCTTACAATCTCCTTTACCTTCCCCACAACAGACACCCCGTGAGGTAGGTGGGGATGAGAGAGATCTTTCAAGAACTGCTTGTGAGAGAACAGCTCTGAAATAACTTGTAACTGAACCAAGGTCACACCAGCAGCTGCATGTGGAGGAGTAGGGAATCAAACCTGGTTCTCTCATATTAGAGTCCGCACTTGTAACCACTACACCAAACTGGTACTTTATGTAACAGAACATAGTGTAACATAAGCTGGAAGAGGGACCTTTGGGGAAACTTTAACCCTGAAATCCCCTTTTGTCTCCTGACTGTAGCATGGGTCTAATTCATATTTACGGCAATGGGAACCACGTCCTCCCATTTACAACCACTGTGCTGAATCAACCTGTTCAGACGTAGTATGATCCCACTATTTCGTAGAAAAAGAGCTAGGGGGACTAATTAGCATAACTCATTAGCATATGCCACACCCCCTGACATCAGGGGCCCGGCGGTGGACCTGCAAGGCTGGCAGGAGTGCGAGGAAGCCCCGCCAAGGCCCTCCCTGGCAAGTTATTCACTTAAGAGGCCTTTTGGGGCGGAAGTTTATTATCAGAATTGCTTCACTTAGCCAGTGATGGGTGGTGTAACGTAAGATGGAAGAGGGACCTTTGGGGGAACTCTGACCCTGAAATCCCCTTCCTTCCTTCCTTCCTTCCTTCCTTCCTTCCTTCCTTCCTTCCTTCCTTCCTTCCTTCCTT
>NW_015161422.1:8146-15483 GCF_001447785.1 Gekko japonicus
CCGCGAACCCCCACATTCCCCCCCCCCCGAAATGACCTCTGGTAGTATGATCCCACTCTTAAGAACTTGGACTTCCTGATGATTCAAAATGTCTGTATATTCCAACATCAACAATCTCATCCTTGATTATGACACTGCTTCTAATGAAGGTGAAATCAATCCAGGCAAGCCCACAGTTGTTTGCTGACCAGATGTTGCAAGTTATTCACTCAAGAGGCCTTTTGGGGCGGAAATTTATTATCAGAATTGCTTCACTTCACCGGGGATGGGTGGTGTAATGTAAGATGGAGGAGGGGCCTTTGGGGAAACGTTGACCCTGAAATCCCCTTTTTTATTTATTTATTAAATTAGATTGACTAGGCCACCCTTCCCTACAAGCATGGCTCAGGGCAGCTTACAACCGTATTATACAATCACATACAACTACATCAAAACAGTCCGATAAGTAACAATAGGTTGCAAGTTATTCACTTAAGAGGCCTTTTGGGGTGGAAATTACCAATAGGTAAAAACAGTATATATACAATACTTAAGATGGCGGGAAATCCTAACTCCCCGGGCCTCCTGGGGGGAGGGGCTATGAGGAACCACATGAAAGGGCCATCGCTGTCCTCACCCAAAAGCCCGGCGGAACATCTCTGCCTTACATGCCCTGGAGAAAGGCATCAGCACCCATAGGACATGGATGTCTTCCAGTAGAGCGTTGCACCAGGCAGGGACAGCCGGACTTCTCTCGGGCCGGGGACCCCCTGACTGGAGACAAACATACAGCAATAGCATACTTCCAGTTCATATTTACTGTAATAGGAGTCATGTCCTCTATATCACTCTAGGAAAGGGGGGAAAATGCACTATATTGTGTAGGGACCAGTGGCGAGTGGACACATTGTGTCCACAGTGCAACTGGATAGGCTTAGCACTGTTTTTGAGATGTTTACCTTTTACCGAAAATTTGGCATTGTTCCAAATCTATACCGCAAATGTTTTGCATGTCCATGGTCTCATACTACACATGATGTTTGCTGTCTGTTCTTGGGCTAGACCATTTAGGGGGGGCATGAAAAAGGGGCTTCATCCTCTCTCTTTCTCCTCCCACTGCTCCAGTCAGGCCAGGTCAAAGAAACTTTTCCTGAAATCTCCAGGAGTTTCTTCCTGAAGTCCTTTTAGTACTTAATACCTCCAAATCTCTGTTCCATGCGAGGGAAGGGGGGGCTTGACCATCCCATTGTCTCTTGCTAGAGCTATTAAAGGTAAAGGTAAAAGTTTCCCTTGCTCGAAAGCTAGTCAAATCCGACTCTAGGGGGTGGTGCTCATCTCTGTTTCCATGCCAAAGAGCCAGTGCTGCCTATCTAGATGCCAAGGCGCACAGAACACTGTTACCTTCCTACCGAAGCAGTACTTATTTATCTACTTGCAATATCTTGGTTTCAAAGTGTTAGGTTGGCTGGAGCTGGAGCCAGAGACGGGAGCTCACTCCATCATGTGGCTCTAGGGTCTTCAACTGCCGAACTACAGACCTTCTGGTCTGCAGCTCCGTGTTTTAACCTCTAAGCCACCGCAGCCCCTGCTAGAGCTATTAGCATTTCTTAAAGGGTGGCTGAGGCTTGAGACAGGGGTGTGCAAAAAAATAAAAAATAAAAAATTCGGCCCGATTCGGATTCATCTGAATCAGGCAGAATCAATTTTGTCTTGCAGAAGGACTCACACATGTCAATTTCGGCAGTAGGAGCCCATTGGGGAGTTTTTTTTGCCAGCAAAATGTCAATTTCGGCCCCATTATATCCCATGGGCCATTGAAGTCAATGGCAAAAACATAGGATGTATTCTGGGGGATGGAGGGCAGGGGGTTTGAGGGAGATGCTCCAACCTCACAGGTTAGCTGCTGGAGCCTCTCCCTAAAATACCCACCATGTTTCAAGAACATTGGACCAGGGGGTCCAATTCTACGGGCCTTCAAACAGGTTGCTCTCATTCCTTCCATTGTTCTCTATGGTGGGGGGGAAAGTGCCAGAGCTTGTGACTGACCCAAGGTCATCCAGCCACTGCAAGTGGAAGAGTGGGGAATCAAACCTGGTTCTCCCAGATTAGAGTCCGCACACTTAACCACTACACCAAACTGGAAGAGGCTGCTGGGATATGTAGTCCAGTGTGAAGGAAGTATTTTTGAAACTGCTTTTGATAAATTAAATGTTTTAAATGTTTCAAAGTGGGGGGGGATAGAGAAGCCTCATCCTGTGTCCTATGTGCTGCTGGCATCTTTATTTAAAAGTTTGGAGCGAAGCTGGAGCGTGGACATCATTCTCAGACTGCCCCCTCCCTCCCTTCCTCTCTGAAAAAAACCCCTCATCTTTTCAATTAACCCCTTCTCCACACTGTGGCCATAAAGCACAGAAAATAGTGCACAGACATCTTTCTTTGGAAGTTTTTTTTTAAAAAAAATAAAACACAGTTTTGAGAAGCTCCTCTGTGTGTGTGGAGGGGGTGCGAATATGCAATATGTGCACCTCGCTGACTAAAAAAAAAAAAGCCCCAAACCAGAAAGGAATGTACAGATTTTCCAAGTAGCTTGAAAGTTCAATGGATTGACTAGACAACCAGAAAAGTGGGATGAAACCACATGCACCAGGAAGGACCAGACTTTCCTCGGTGCCAAATAACTCCAGCTCGAAGACAGGTGAGAATGGGGTTCCCAGAACTGGGGAATGGAAGACAGATGTTGCTGTCTCGAAGTGCATTTTAAATCCAGAAGGGAACAGCGACAACACCAGATCAAACAGCCCATCTGATCGCAGCCTAGGAATCATTGGAAAATCTGTGGTTATACCATAAAGTTTCCAGCAAATTCCTTGAGTGATGTAACATTACTTCCAGTTTCCCCCCTGAAGTGATGTCAGGGTGTACATGCCCCCAGTGCTTCCAGGACCCCACCCCCAAGCTCCTGGCAGTCGTCAGGCATAGCCCGGCAACCCTTGTCTTAACAACGAAGCTCTCCTTAAAAAGGAAAAAAATACTTTAACCACACTCCTGTGCTATTTAACACAAATGGAAATAAGAGCTAAAAGATGTTGGCAGTTTTTGATCTGCCTCTTAGCTTCTGTTTTGATTTCTAGACTCTTCTTGTAAATGCATGTCTGCTTAATGAAGCTGTGTGTCCCTCCCCCACTTAAAGCTCTTTTCTATCGCCAGAAATGTAGCTCTTCAAATGATTAGTTTATCACTGCATATGTATTTTTCCCCCATTTATGCTTGTCGTTGCCTTCATACTAGAAATGTATGTTCATAGCACAGCTAATGTCTATTTATCCTGCACTCTCTCCTCTGGGCTCATTATTTGTTGATGAGATTTTCTTTCTTTGTTGCTTGCCTCTCAGCTCTTCGCAAAGAGCCGTTTCTAAAAGTACATCTTTCGCAATTCTTTCCATCCTTGTGGGAAGTCAGTTCCTCCCAGAGAAGCCTGATAAGGTGCTTATCTCCTCCTCAGTCCCCGAGCCACACACAATTCAAAGTTTAGATTCTGGATTTGATCATAAAGGTATAGGGCTGAGGCACGCTCACTGGTCAACGATGATGAACTCATGGACACTTTGCGATGGTTTGAATCCTGGCAGCATTTTATTCCTGAATCCTTCTGTTTTCAATTCCCTTTGGACATTGGCCTGTCTCTTAACCAACATCACTGGAAAGTCAAAAACAGATGGAAGTTTCTGGCAAGTGGGCAGGGGCTCTAACGCTTAGCTGTTGTTCTCTGGATGTGTGCGTGCGCGTATGGAAGTAGAAAACCTAATGCCACAACAACAATTCGTTGATCTTCCCAAGGTTGGTCAGCATAGTGGAACATCTGCTGAGGTCTAGCAGAGGACCTACTGCCAACTGTTAAAAAAATACAGGTGGCAGTCACACGCGCGAGATAAAGCGGGGGAGAGGGGAAGTAAGGCTATTTGCTCCATAGGAATTTGACCTGCAGTTGCGCGATCACACAGTCCTTGTAAGCTGCGGGCACAACCCGTCACTGCGTGATCAGATGCAACCACAGGAGGGTCGTTTTTTTTGGGGGGGGGGTTGCTGTATGTTTCTGGTACACTTCAACGAAGGATCGATGATTCGCATTTCCACACTGAGGGCTCCCTATGCAGTGTGTGATGATGCGCATACCGAGATGGGGGGGGGAATGGCATGGAGTCGGGATGCCTGATCAGAGCATCCCAATGCCATGGGAGTACACGGGAGCGATCGCGCAGGGGAAAGTCTGTCTGTGGCCCATAGCGACCCGTTTGCTACTGGACTTTCCCTAGTGTCTTTTTACTCCACTTCTGCAGTGGAGCAAAAAAGGTTGTCGACGGGTTCAGGGCGCTTCCCAGATATTTGTGTCTGATCACGCCCTTTAAACCTGCCCGCATTCACACCTATGGTGCAGCTAATTGTGCGTGTGATCACGACCACACTTTATGAAATTGTTAAGGTTATACAGGGGTAGGGAACAGAAAGCAAATGGAGGAGGAGGAGGAGGAGAAAGAGGAGGAGGAGGAGAAGAAGAAGGTCTTCTGCATACAAATATTCTCCACTTATAATTTCAAATTACCAAAATATAGACTGAATTTTTGTAGAGTTCATAAAGGTTTCTTTATATCATATTATCAAAATATTCATATCTTTATGGGTACATTCAGACGGCTCTTTAGATCCGCGTGAGGCACGGGTGCCTCGTGGATTTAAATGTAATGTCCAGACATCAACATCTGGGAAATGTCAGTTTTCTGTGAGCATCCCGTTTTGCTGTGCCTCAGAGCTGTACTAAAAAGATACTACTTTAAAACTGGAGTTTTCGTTTCTGCCGGGGTACTCGCGGACTTTCCCCCATTTGACTGTTCCAGCGTGCAATTCAAAATGGCGCCCGTTTGGGATGGTTTCATGTCAGAGTAGGAGCCACCGCCATTGTTCCACCACCGCTTTTTCCATCACTGCACTTTACCACCGCTTTAGCAGTTATCATCGGGGGTGCGAGACGTTCCTGGTGGATGACAGGGCTGCGGGTACCTATATGGCTGTTGTTCTGTTATAATACCTCCAGAACACCATCTTGGTTTTATGAATTGAATGATCAGTGGAGCACCAATGTTTTATTGATTGCATTGTATTTTATTACTGCACTTTTTATACTGTTTTTACTGTTTTAACCTGGCATTTATGCCCTTGTTAGCCACCCTGAGCCTTCGGGGAGGGCGAGATACAAATCCAAAAATAAACAAACACATATAAATAAATAAATAAATAAAAGACCATCCTGAACGGGCACCATTTTTAAAAAATCTTGATTCTGCGCATGCGCAGATAAACAAGGCCGTGATATCATGCCTATGCACATGTGCAAAAAGGTTTTTGTTTTTTAAAAAACCACCACACGTGCCTCCTTCAGTGGACACCATCTAGACAACCCACAGTGGAAGCAGCGCGCAGTAAGGTGATTCCCCCGGGGGATGTCTGGTCGTGCGAGGATGGATTTAAATGATCAGGATCAAATTTGAGCTGGCATAATGGTGGGATTTCCTGTCCATCTGAATGCACCCTATGTTTCTTTTTTATCCAGTTGTGAAAAGGAGTCCATAGTCTGAAGAAACTGTTGGCTCATCGTCATAGGGTTGCCAAGTCCCTACTTTTTGCTGGCAGGGGGCTCCAAGTTCCTTTCCTGCATCTTCTTGCATGCATGCAAAGAAGTCATGTCATCATGATAGAAATGTTGCAGGGGACCATAGAGTTTTTGGCTGAATGCTAGAGTGCCCCCCACAACGTGCCCAGCACAATGATGTCACCTCCAGCTGACATCATTGTACTGGGTATGTTGGCACCATAGAGCTCTTCAGGGGTGGGGCTCCCTCCACCAGCCAGGTGACTGGCGGGCAGATGGGGCCCCCGAAATTGGGGGAAAACCCACCCCCATCGGGAGGATGGTAACCCTAAAAATGTATGGTAGATTGCTCCAGCACCCCATGCTGGATGACTGACATCGTAGCAAGGGCCACATCTTCTGCAGTGTTTCCATGATCATGCAGTGCCTTTGTAACACCAGTTGCGTTCCAGATAAATTCTCACTGGCTAATTTACAAAAGTGAGAAATATAAACAATCACTGACGTGACTCTCTCCCTTGCTCTAGTACATAATGGAAGTTTATCTCCTAGATGTAAGATCACTTGTACGCTTTTTACACATGCCCAAAGTTCCTAGATATAAGGCCTTAACATAATGGTATCAAATGGGTTTCAAACTCTAGGGAACCTCCCATAGACAAGAGGAAGGGAGAGAGGGCAGATTTTCCATCATATGGAGCCAGAAGCACTTTCTTCCTGGCAACAGACATTCTGTCATCAGTCTTAGATGTCCCATTTTAATACCACAGTCCACAGGTCCTCATGCATACCACAGTGAGCATCATACTTATGGCAGTGTTGCGGGCTACTGTACATTTACTGGCCTGAAAGAGCTGCCAACATGACGGGAAGCTTAGGAGGTAGATGAACTTTAGAAGCAGAGGTTTGAAAAAACACTGCCATTATGGACAAATGAAGACAGTAGCAAGAAACATTTTTCAATATATTAATGATCTTTCTGCACTGGAATGTAAACTCTGTCAGAGCTAGTTTTCAGGTCACAGACGGGCAGACATTAACTCCAGGTTTTAATTGCAGTGGGCTCCAGCAAACTCTAATAATGTTCTCTTCATAAGATCCATGGTAGGTTAATAGTTGCTTGCTACCCTTCAGTGGTACCCATCCTGAATACATCTTTATGTACAAAAGTTAACAACAGGAACACTTGTGTTTTGTTTCATGAGATACAATATGGCAAACCCAGCAACAGAAGATTAATAAGCAACAAGATTCAAAATTGGGACTCTGAAAACAATTCACTATCATTAATATATGATAGATAGATGATAAATAGGTAGATAGGTAGATAGATAGGAAGGGCTCTTTTTGTAGCAGGAACTCCTTTGCATATTAGGCCACACACCCCTAATGTAGCCAGTCCTCCAAGACCTTACAGTAGCCCCTGTAAGAAGAGCTCTGTAAGCTCTTGGAGGATTGACTATATTAGGGGTGTGTCACCTAATATGCAAAGGAGTTCCTGCTACAAAAAGAGCCCTATCTATCTATCTATCTATCTATCTATCTATCTATCTATCTATCTATCTATCTATCTATCTATCTAATCTATCTATCTAATCTATCATCTATCTATCATCTATCTATCATCTATCTATCATCTATCTATCATCTATCTATCATCTATCTATCTATCTTCTATCTATCTATCTTCTATCTGTCTTCTATCTATCTATCT